>NW_026938215.1:0-11492 GCF_032062105.1 Saccostrea cuccullata
ATTTCCTCCCCTTTAAGGAAAATAAAATTTTTGGGGACGAAAAACACAAAAAACACTTCAAATACCTCTTGACAGGTGTCGTTCCTGTCGAATCCATTTTTCGAGTTGAACGTCTTGTGACGTCACATAACCCGCGTGTCATGGGGTCACGAGGTCATATCAAAAAGGCCTGTGGCAGCGATGATATGGAGTTGTAGCGTAACGTAATACTGAGCTGTCTGGAGCTTGGGCTAAGGGGGATAGGGTTAGTTAGGGCTAGGGGGTTAGGGTTAGTAAGGCTAGGGGGGGGGGTTAGGGTTAGGGTTAGTTAGGGCTAGGGGGATAGGGTTAGTTAGGGTTAGGACTGCACTCAGTTGACCCCCCCTATCCCCCAGGGGCTGCACTCCCTTGACCCACCTATCCCCTCAACCAATCAAAACTGATCACGTGATTTCTCTCAGCCAATCAGAATGCGGTCCTAGCGGGGCTGCTTATACTACTTACGTCATAAGATTTCACATCTTTCTGTCATGTTCTAAATTTTAAATTTACCCATAATACCTGATTTCAAAATCTACAGAATACCATATTTTTAAAATCAACCAATCTTGCCTTGAAATTTTGTTTATAATTTGTATTTCTCAGTACAGACAAGATCGAATGAACAACCTTGTTAGTTCCAAATCACATACATCACTATCTTTACCTATTATTTTTCGTTTTATGCATTCTACCGAATTTGATAGACACAGGTTAGAAGCGAAACACTAACATGTTATCGTCAATTGTCTATAAAAAAAGATATCAGACTTAAAAATGTCTCATATGAGAACGCAGTTATCTATTACGAAACGTCGAAAGACGTCACCGCTACAAATGGGCCGCCAATTACAGTCATTTCGTAACCCTGGGGAATACGAGTCAAAAATAAAACATTTAAAAAAAAACAACAACAACAACAACCGACTCTTTACACATCGTATATATAATGTACACCTATTGGTTTTTAGAGGTAATTGTATTTATTAAGACAACCGAGACCTGTTGTATTCGCCGAGCCCGAAGGGCGATGTGAATATAGACGTTGCGCGCGGTGTTGGTGTAACGTGAAAAAATTAATTTGACGTTACTTGTCTTACTTAGTAACTTACGTTTTTGATGAAGGAAACCTAGTATGTAATGTAATTTAGTCAAATATACAATGTAGTTCATTGAAAACACATATTTAAATTCTCTGCCATTTTACATGCATATTGCGTGAGGAAAATATGTCAGTAAATAATGTGCCTCATTCAACAAAAAAAAAATTACAAAACTTGACCGACATCGTATCTTGAATTTACCTACTTTTTATTTCATTGAGATACATTTTTAAAAAAATCCATATCATAACAGTAGGCCCAAGTACCTGTCCTTTGTTTTCAGTATAGTGCATATATCATAGAATGATATATATGCTTGCTGATTTTTTTTTTTTTTGTTGTTCCAAGTCCCTATTTAAATCCCATCTTTAACCCCCAAAGATGAAAAAAGAAATAGAAAAGAAATGTGCCGGAAAGGGTATGTTTTTCCGTATTTTGAACGGCGGCGCTCTGACCAGGTCATGGGTTAAAATTTTTCCGGGGTTTCGTTTCTTTAACATTTTCGTCTGGTTCCTGTCGTTACATCGCAACAAGTATTTCCCGTTCTTGGATCTACCGGGATTTACAAACTTGGTTTTAATATTAGTACTGTCAGTTACTCAGTAAGTGTCAATCAAAGCATTATTTTATTTTTTATATAAATAGCAAACTGTTACATATACGGTGTATATGTATAGAGAGAGAGAAGCGGGATCAAGCATGGTTATAGAAGGTAAAATTAGTCCAGAGAATAACTTACATTTCGATGTCATTTATAGTTGCTATTTTTAAATAGAAATTATATCCTCCACAACTCTCCTGTTTTTAAAAAATACAGGCTGAGAAATATAACATCAATAACATGTAGATAAAAACAATAATAAACTGTTTAATTCAGCTTGTAACCTGATCACGTCCCAGATCCTTTGAATAATAATCTAAATGTTGTGTTTGAGTCGAATACTTGTACAAGCAAGTATTTCAATCCAGACATCTTTTGCAAAATAAGGAGGTATTTTCAGACAGAAAGACACAGGCACTTGTTTCGTATAGGGGATATTCCTACTTATTTTTACCACAATAAGTAGGGGTACCCCGTATATACGAAACAAGTGCCTGTTCAGAATGAGTAGTATGTATAGTGAAGAAGTTTTAGGGTCTCGTTATCTTAGCTGTGTTCCGAGTGATGTCCCCTCTTGTAAAATGTCATGAAATACACATATTTTTAAGTTAATACGTCACAAAATTTTTTTTACAGTATTTTCAATATTAGTTACCATGGCAACATCATTCATCAAAATAAAAAAAATATGTAAAAAAAAAAACAATAAAGACAATTATGTATCTCAGTGTAGTCTACTTGCATGAAATATTATACACTGTATTATAATCAGACTAAATCTGTTGGGGGAGTAACATTTTTAAAGTATTTTATGGAAATTTCTATTTTTAGTAACCACGGCAACACTGTTCACCAAAATCAAAGATCGATGCACAGAATTATGTATCTTAGTGTATTCTACTTGTGTGCTAAGTTATACTGAAATCACACCAGAACTGTAGGAGGAGTAGCATTTTTAAAGTATTTCATAGAATTTTCTATTCTAACTACCCACGGCAACACCCTTAATTGAAATCAAAAACTGATACGAGTATAGGTTTATGTATCTTAGGGTAGTCTACTTGTGTGCCAAGTTATTTTCAAATCAGAATAAAAGTGTAGGAGAAGTAGCATTTTAAAAGTATTTCACAGAAATTTCTATTTTTTTAGTAACCATTGCAACACTGTTCATCGACATCAAAAACCGAAACACAGAGTTAATTGTGCTTTCAAATTACTATCGCATAAGCTCCAGTAGAGCTAACAGCTATTGTTATTTTACATAATATTTAAAGAATATAGCATGATTTTTCTTCAAATTTAATATTTTTACATACTTTGAAAATATAAATGTATGCTCATATGTAGACGGATTTTTTGTTACTAATTGCAACCATTCTATAGGAGAACCAAGTGGTTCACAGTTGCCTTTTTTCAATAAAATACCACCCCATCCTCTTTCCAAAATCGGACAGTGTTATATTTTCTTTCTTTGCCTTCCTTTTAACTTTTCTTACTTTCATTAGAACGCGGAATATCAGATACTTACCTGACTTAAATAACTTCTGCGTCAGACATATACAGCATACATCTACATCAATATATTTAATTTGAACACCTTCGTCATACCTACATTCCTGACCGCGGTAACAGTACTCTTACTACATCATACAATTATTATTAGTATACTGTTGTCCAGAAATAATTGTAGCTTTCAAAGATCATACGACAATCTGCGAAGAGATGGAAAAATGTATATTATTAATAAATACCCACACACTTCATAGGCGTCAGAAGCAAATTGTAAGTGGGGGGAGGGGGGGGGGGGGCTAAACCAACCAAAAAAGGTAAACCCCAATTTCCAATGCCTATATTATGTACATATTTGCAAAATAAGTGGGGGGCTACACCCCCCCCCCCGGTCCAGACGCCTATGCACTTTTATCATACTGTTGTAAATACTAAATCAAAGGAAAATGCATAAATATATAAATAGAGGGAACCATTTAATTTTCTTAGAAGCACGTGAAATCCCGTGTATAGGAGCATAAGAATCCAACTCTATCCAAAGAATCTCTGATATATTTCAAATTAGAATATTTCTTTTTATTTTGCTGAGTAAGAATATGGTAAACAATTTCATTCATTTCACATCATATTTGATTTAAAAATATTCTTGATGGAATCTTATATTAAAATGAATACTTATGCTTTATGTGACAGTATTCCTAATCTTGGCCCGCTCAGTTCGTATGCAGCACAATGTGATGAATATCTGGCACTACTGTCGTTTAATTAATGCCCAAATTCTGTGACTGCATGTACTAAGCATCGAGTAATAGATTCCCATTTAATTAATGCCAAAATCCTGTGACTGTACGGAGTATCAAGTAATAGGTTCTTAATGTGCACCTATAATTGCGCCAAAGTAAGCCTGATAGCCCGCTAAATCGCTCGTTAGTGGTCCCTCGGTCGCCAAGTCAAACACGGCTACAGCGGTGCCCCTTGAGAACGTCTAGGAACCTAGGCACCAGCCTTGACCATGTTGACCACGCCATCACGTATTTTTATGTACTCTTTACCTTACCATATTGACCACGCCATCACGTATTTTTATGTACCCTTTACCATATTGACCACACAATCACGTATTTTTATTTATATACCCTTTACCATATTGACCGCGACATCACGTATTTTTATGTACCCTTTACCATACTGACCGCGACATCACGTATTTTTATGAACCCTTTACCATATTGACCCCGACATCACGTATTTTTATGAACCCTTTACCATATTGACAACGCCATCACGTATTTTTATGAACCCTTTACCATGGTGACCAAGCCATAACGTTTTTTATGTACCCTTCACCGTATTGACCACGCAGTCCCCAACTATCACGTATTTTTACCCAATTGACTACACCACCTCAAAACCATCTCATGTTCTATGTACCTTAACCATGTAGACCACGCTATTCCCAGACAACACGACCTCGACCGTGCGTTACTCTGACGTATAAAAACTGAAAGTCAAAGTAGTGATCTATTTTTAATGATGCCATGATTGGATTTGATCTTAGCGTTGACGTTCAACTTTGAGTTGAACTTTGTTTTTGGTTACCCGTGTCATTCGTGGCAGTTTACCTTTATTGCTGAACTGAGGAACTGATTGCAAGGACAAACGTCGTCTCTGCATTGTATATGTCACTTGAATGAAGTTGAGTTTCACGGATGTATGGAAATTTTGTACAATTTGTTAAATCTCGAGATTTTTTTCGCAAAAATGAAGACGGCTTCACTTGCCGGTGAAGAACTGCAAATTTTGGCCTATACTCGGCACTGAGGGCCATTTAGCAGTGAGGGACCTTTTTCGTGCCAGTACTTACTGCGACAATGAGCAAAAACACCCTAAATTTAAAATTTGTTTTGTTATGTTTTCATCTCAAAATCTGTTTGGCTAAATATACTTCTAGAAATTAAAATAAGCGTGTCTATTTCTTTATCGTGTTAAAAAGAAGAAAAATTGTCTTTTCCTGTCGAAAATTGAAGAAAGTCATATCAATCAAGATCTGTTTTCCATATTTATGATACAATATCCATTTTAGTCTTTGATAGTCTATAGTCTTGATAATCTAATTTATGCCCGACTTTTGATGTATTTTGCAGGTACCCGAGCACTACCCTGGAAATCGTTACGAAATAAATCATCCCGTTATGTTGTTCCATTTTGACTACCAAACAACTGCTGTATTGGACCCCCGGGAGCAGTAAGGTACGGGCCAGCTTTCTTCTCCGGTCAATTGGTAAATTGTGATTTATTATTTGGCCTATTTGTATTCTCTTTTTGTTAATTAAAAACAAGTTGGAGATAATTCAATAAGCAAACCCGTCCGACTTTTATTCCCCTTGTGTAACATGCCAATATATGCCCATATAGTACAGTGTACCCTCATTGAACTCTCTTTCCCATATATTGAAATCCTCGTTTCTTAGGGAGAGAAAGTTGCATGAACATTGCAGAATTTGATTTGGGAGTTCTGAAGAAAAGTTTTCTTTGAACGTGCGATAGATAGAAAGACGGATACATGTACAAATGTGTGAGAAAACGGCCTTGACATGGAAGTATCTGGTTCTAAGATAGCATGGCTAGAAGAAAAGAAAGCGTTGTGTTACGTGCTGAGGGTAGTTTATGCTTACATGTATCTGTTGACAATCATTGAGAGTCGCTGTCGATCAATGAACAGCTAACTCCCCGTAGAATTCCATCTTCTTTTTTACCTGTACCGATAATCGTCGGTAATCTGTGCGTACATTAGGTTAGGATCGGCAGCTGCAGGTTTCCATTTCGTCTAAAATGATCTACACGACAGTAAATTAATATCACATCTTTTGACGTTTACTTCATTAGTTTACGGGTCTGAACAAAAGTTTCATCGCTAATAAGCATTTATGATGTGATAAGTATTGGTGTTATTCCTGTGACTGGGTATTGATCTTGGAGCGCGGTCGATGACAAACAGCGGAGAAAAAAAATCCATAGTCGTAGACCCAGGTGACGAGGAGAGAGGGCTGGGAAACGCTCAGATTTCACGACTCCTGGTCCTTTCAGATGTCGTTTAATTTTGCTGTAAAAATGCCCGAACTCACCTAGGGTAATCTTAAGTGTCCCCACGGGTCCATCACTTAGTGTCTCTAGCGCGCGCCGTCCAGATTTTGGCGCGCGGTGCTCGCGAAGTCTGCGAGAGCGAGTCTCGCTATTGGAGAAACAGAATCAGTCTTTAACCAGCCAATCCACGGCGCGCGTGCGAGGCACGATCTACATCAGCTGCGCTGGTGTCTTGTGTAATGATGAAGGGATTTTATTTACTAATATACACTGTGACGGATGCAATTTTATTAAGAATGTGTGAAGAATAAATTCGGAATTCTTTTTCTGGTGGATATGAAAATTTATGCTTCGAGTGTTAAAATTTTAATGAATCTTGTGTGAATCCTAATTAATATTTTGATAATTTTTAATTCGTTGCTGTGGTATACAGCATTTTTACTAAGTGACCAGAATGACCGTAAGTGAACGACTTATTGTAGACTATGGCGGATGAAGCGGTCGGTGATGCCGCGATTTCTTCCCCGGAAGTGGTGGCGGCGGACGGAGACAAGCAGACGACAGACCAAGACAAAAAGGTCACCAAGTCCAGACTTAATTTCGCGGAGGAGTGTGGCGGGGAGGAGGAGGGAGGGGAGGGGTCGGATTCTGACAGCCCCGAGGAAGATGCGGAGGATCTGTTGTTCCCGGGGTTCGTGTCCAAGTCCCTCCGGTGTCTCCCACAGACAAACAAACTACGCTTTATCTGTCTCAGAATCATCACCTGGTCATATCCTTTTTAGTGGAACCAATTTAATAATATTTTTATTTTCTGAGTTTAGAACAGGTGCGGGATACATAGAAGGTAAGTGAGTTTTCCCCATTCTAGAATTATTACAAATCACGTAGTTTTGTAGTTTTTCTATTTTGAAATTGAAAAAAAAATACACTATACATATAAGCCATCTGGGAAAGAAAAAACATGGTCGATGCCTTAAAGATCACAAAAAGAATCTTTTTATCATGCCTGAAGATCGAGGGATGAGTAATTCGGCATTCCCAGAGACGGCGATTTTTATTTTATATTGTTCAAACTCGCTCTCTCTTTCAAATATTTTAAATTCTCAATTCAGAATGATTAGTTATGGCTTCTTGAAAAATCTTTGTCATGTGGTCTTGTTGATGCGATCGGGCGAGGTTTTTATTTTATCATTATAAACAGCTGTCCGGGGCCTGAAAATAAGATTAAAGATTTAAGCCTTGGTCTAATTATAACACATGTTTTAAATATGGACGTTGCTCACATGTGAGGTAATTTTAGGACGGTAATAACTTCAGCATACATACTTTGGTTGGTCACTCCATGGCTACGGAAGAAGGGGCCGTTCCCCACTGACCTTTAGAAACTAACAGCCAATCAATTAATATTTTAAAATAAATACATGTAACTTTTAGCAAGAAATAAGAAATAAATAATATACTAAACTTATAGAGAAAAAAAATGTGTGTTGGAACTTTAAAGACTTTTTAAAAAAAATATGTACAGGATTTATGAAAACTGGAAAATGTTTTTCCATGGGTATTTTCAAAATTAAATACCTATACTGATCTGATCTTTAAATATTTGATTGTGAATTTTGTCTTTTCATCCACTCTGTAAATGAAGTTATTTTATATGAAAAAAATTCAGAGTATACATATCTATTAGAGAAATATATATACTAATTTAATAGGAATAATGGTAAGAGAATTCATATTTTTGAAAATCGTCTATCTGGATAATATAAACCAAGCAATTATTCCATAATTATGATCACGAGATGTATATCAGATTTAGATTATGTATTAATATTTCTTAAAAGGTGACATATAGGTCCAACAGGCTGGGTGTTTTTATTCTGACGATATTATTGTACGGTTATTCATGCTGTTTATCACATGTCACTATAATAAATCAACACTACTAAGTATATTGATCTTGTGTAAATCCAAGAAATCAAAAAAATATACAGTAAGATTATAAGAAAGCGTGTGTAAATAAATAAAACATGTCTAAAAAAAAAATGAAAATCAGTGGATTTAGATTTAATTTATTTTCTGCTCATATATTGATTTCTGCAATGTTAATTCAGATTCATCTATGTAAAATAAAGAGGGGAGAAAATTGAATAATTTCAGAAAACCACAGATATTTTTTATGGATTAACTAGAATGTTCCCTTTTCCTGGTGCTATTTTATGGGTGATAATTTGGGTGTTTTTTTTTTTAGGATAAGAATTTTGATTTTTAATGGGGGGTGAGTTGCTGTGCTCTCTTTTGGTGTGGGTTTTATTGTGAGAACATTCTCTCTCTCTCTCAGAGCCTGCTGTAGCAGTTAATACAGATGATGTATACTCTACTAATTAATCCCTTTCTGTGTAAATATTTCACACTAATGATATCATAACAAGGTATTAGTTTTCAGTACACGATCATTGTCTGTTCCCGGGATTTCAGAAGTATTTTGGGGGAGGAGAGAGAGCTGGTCCTAGGAATCCATACATTAAAGACATTTTTGTCAGGTTTCTATGGCTGATTTCATCTGTCTGTAATCTCTCATTGACTGAATGGAATTGGGGTAAAGAGTAATCTGAAGAAATTATGAATGAGGCTTCCGAATTAAGTGTGCTTGAAATGCGAACTTTTGTGTAAGTTCTTCCAGCTTGTTAATCTCTGTAGGTAATAGCTGCTATTTATAAGATGTCATTGAAAATTCATTAAAAGTTGGCGTGTGTCTTTGTCTATCCTAATGGAAGAAGCTTGGCTTCAGAGGAATCTTGATTTCTCTCACAGGTAATTGAAAAGCATGTGATCATGAAATGAAAAATCAGCAGCTAGGAGACGTATGAGCTGCTGTCATCAGTACATCAATATCTTTATCTCAGAAATCACTCTAGTGGTGTTAAATAATCTACATTTTCTGGAATATGAAGGGGAGTAAGTGTTACAGTGACAGGGATACACATGGACTCTGATATTTGAGTCACTACTTTCTAATTCCTACAAGAGAGCTTCATCTCTAATTTTTACAGCAGAAGCTGTGAAATAATTGCAGATCAATATCTGTTATAAAATTTTAAAATGGTTCTTTTGAGTGAGGACAGAGTGTGGTTACATTAGTTAGCTTCTCTGGTACACGACCATTAGATAATTACAGGGTATTGACAATAGCAGGTGCTTCCATCTAATCAATACAGCCTATGTCATCACAAAACCCAGACATCTCCTCATATGTGCACCGTGTCAAACACCCGCTCAATTATCAAATATCTCTAAAACTTCAATTTCTTTTTCTTTTTATCTTTTCTCTATTTTTTTTTTTTTTGCTCATCCCCCTGTACGTCTTGTTAGGATCTGTTTAGGTCGGTGTTTTATGACAAATGGTATCTGTGGATGACACAACACACCTGTCTGATGCTCCATCATTGATTTTCCCATCCCTCTAATGGCTGCTGAAGAATTTGCTTTTCATAAAAAATGTGATGTTCAGGAATTCTGCTGTTTTTGTTGAGAACAAAAGGTTGATATCATTAAGTCACATTGTCTTTGAAGTGAATAACACCATTACGTTCTTTGCTGGGTTTTTTTTTTTCAAAAAAATGTGAGTTATTATAATTCACTGCAACAGCTGGTGTATGGCTGTTTTAAAATCTTTGACATAGATCAGGCAATCTAAACTGGATTAAGTTTTGGGAGGAATTGTGTAACTTGCCACCTGGTCAGTTTGTGTGTTTTATTAGTCAGTTTGTGTCTTATATTCTCTGGTGCCACCTGGTCAGTTTGAGTGATTTATCCTCTGGTTTTATCTGGTCAGTTTATGTGGTTTATCCACAGAGGATACTTGGTCAGTTTGTGTGTTATGTCCTCTGATGCCACCTGGTCAGTTTGTGTGGTTTATTGGTCAGTTTGTGTGTTTTGTCCTCTGACAGGGTTGAGTTGAGGGGTCTGTTCCCTGTGTTGGCTGTTTACAAGTGGTCATTGCTACTGGTGTAATTAGCTGATGTATGTGTTGACTCTGTTATCCTGCTTTGACAATCTCAAATCTCGGAGGAATTAATCAATAGAGCTTGAGAAGGAATTCACACCAAATCAGCTGTTCAGATCATGTCCTTAGAAAGGGGAGGGGGAGCTTTAAATCAGAACATGCAATGTTTTTTTTAATGATCTGATAATACTATTGGAAAAAGAACACAATGGCTTACATTTTCTTCAATAATGTTTTAAACTGAATGATTATGGATATAATATACCTCAATCTTAATGCAGTAAGAGGAATGTAATTAGATCTTTCTCCCTGGAGACATGACAAAGAGAATCTGGTGTTATCTTGTTCACATGGGCAGTTGGTCTGAGTGAGTTGTGTCCTTATTGGTAGGTCAACCAATTGTAGGGCCATTACCTTACACACACAGGGACCGTGTTCCTATCACTCGCCAGCTAATTCAGCCGCTGATGATAAAGCCCCTCCGAGATCTCTATTGCCCTACCAACAACAAATCAGTTACGAAAAAAATATATCATTTGATTACAGATAGTCCCTGTGGTCCCATTCCTGAAGCTTTCCAGTGGAGCCTGTGTGTGTTGTTATCAGCCGCTGTGATTGCTGGGGAAATATCAAGCTTCCATCTAATATAGACTGGCTAAAGAAATTACTGTACAGAACAAAATACTTTTGTTATCTAGAACATTTGGGAGATAGCTTAATGTGATCACAACGAAGGCCGATTGGTGACATTCTGGTTCAAAGTCCCCAAGTCTTGTGGTTTGAACCAAGGGACCTTTTTTTAAAAAGGAATTTGCAAGGTCTATAAACAAACTATATTTTTGCCTATTATTTTTGAAAAATATTTAGCACAGGAATTTTTCTATCTAGGTGTTTCATGATTTAATCTGATTTTATTATATGATTGAATAATTTCCTTCTCTCTTATTGGCTGAGATCTAACTATGTTAGAAAAATACTATGTTGTATTGACCTGCACGTGATGTTCCAGGTCAATACAAGGAATTATTGCAGGTCAATATAAGGAATTATTGACCTGTTCCATTTTCTTCTGTTACAATGTGTTCTTGTTGAAATTTCTTGTTAAAACTTTCAATTAAAGCAAAGAAACAGTCTTATAGGAGTTTGCCATCATTTAATCATATAATAAAACAGT
>NW_026938216.1:0-11472 GCF_032062105.1 Saccostrea cuccullata
GTCTTAACAACTTAATCTTCCCAAATAAATTTTTAAAAAAGAAAGGCTGGCCATCAAATGATATATGCTATAAACTGACCAGCAGTTCTTCTTTTAATCCCCAAAGGATACAGATAAGGCAGCGCTTTTAATGATCTGATAGCCTTCCTACATTGAACTCATTAATTAATCTTTGACTGGATGTTGTCTATTCATTACTCCCTTAATAGTAATGGATCTGCACTTTTTATCCTAAAACACTTTTAAAACATATAAAATACTCCATGATTTCTTTTTAGATGTAATGCCAGACAAACTTTATATTTAATACATATGGACAAGTAGGCATGCTGATTCAACCCCACCCCAAAAAATTAGTTTTTAGTTAATTAATATTATATAATATCAGATTATTAGTTTATTATGCAATATCAAATAAGTTTTAATTACTTTTCATCAAATTCATTTTAAAACTTAGGCTAGCCAACAAGAGCTATTTTTAAATGGATGTCCATTTGCCCAATACCCGAGGGATATAGATAACAGCAGTGCTCTACTAGTTATCTCCTCACTCTAAACTCATTAATTTCTCTCTAATTTGACATGCAACTTTCTGCTATCAAAATTCTTCTTGACCAGTGCTTGATAATTATGCCCATGGGACAAACTGAATTCCTCTCATTTACATTGAAATTTGTTTAAGATTGCTGTAAAGTATATGATGAAAAAAATAAGTTTTTACTTGATTTAACACTTTTTAATAAAGATACAACTCTATTTTTTACATTTTTAGGATTATGAAATTTAAAATTTAAAAAACTTAGTTTTTAAAAAAATTTCACTAAAATTAAAGGTCACAGTGACCTTGAAATAGGTCGCGACACACCTTCTACCTAAGATGTATACTTTTGCCAAGTTTGATAGCTCTAGGTCTAATAGTTTTCTAGTTATGAGCAGGACAGGTTTTTTCCATATTTGGCCATAGCATCTTTATTAAAGGTCAGAGCGACCTACTTTTTGTGCACGACACACCGTCTACCCAAGAAGTATCAGTTGACAAAGTTTGATAATCCTAGGCCTAATAGTATTGAAGTTATGAGCCGGACACGAATGGACAGACGGACAGACGGACGGACATGCAGCGTATAACACAAGCACGTCCCGTCTTAAGACGGCCGTATAAAAAGAACTCACTAGTAGATCTTACACGGTTTGACAAATACTCACTAGTCTATCACACTAAGTTGGATAAATATTCACTAGTCAATCTTAATGAGTTGGACAAATACTCACTAGTCAATCTCACTGAGTTGGACAAATACTCACTAGTCAATCTCACTGAGTTCGAAAAATACTCACTAGTCGATCTCACTGAGTTGGAAAAATACTGACTAGTCGATCTCACTGGGGTTAATTCCAGATAGAGCTATGGTGGTCTCCGAGACAAAACATACAAAATAATGGCTGAATCTGAAGGATTGGGCATCTCTGTAAGCACGTACCCACCTACAAACAAACACAAAATGCACGAGTATTGCCATGGTTCATTATAGATAAACACATGAACAAATGAATATTAAGGTAATCTGGGGAACGGCTGTGTTGCCAGTTAGGAAATTCTTCATCTAAAAAATTTATTTTTATTACATGTATTAGTGACCAAATAATTGCCAAAATCTACACAACTTTTTAACATGAGTGTCAATGGAACAAAACATCTCATGATGAACTGAACATACAAGAACAATATGTTTTTAGGAGAGACTTACTTGTAATTACTGTCTAGAATGATCCAGGATCCAAAACACGTCGAGAAGGAAAGACAGAACACAGAAAACAAACTGGATTTCATCACTTTAGTCATCCAATCTACATCCTAATGACAAAAAAATATATGTATGAATTTAGGGAGGAATGAGGACTTTAGCAGAAACGACTCCTGTAGAGAAAAGACTTACGTTTTTACCACAGAAGTTTGGTCACCCTATAACTGTTTGTTGTTGTTTTTTTTTTTTGCTTTTTTTACAAATTATCTGTATGTTACTTCATCTAAATCTGACTTTAAATATTTTTTTAAAGATCCAGGTGCTGGTGTGTGTGTGTGTGTTAAAAACTGTTAGTGTTACATACATGTATGTATATGCATGCATATTATCAATACAAAGTGATATATACAATTATGGACTTCAGTGTAGGTCGATATGTGGTTATAAGGACTCTTGACATTTGTTATTGACCGACGACACTGATAGTGATAGCGACCGAGCCTGCGAGGTCGCTATCATTTTCTGTATCTGAGGTCAATATCAATTGCCATGAGTCCTTATAACCACATATTGACCGTTCACTGAAGTCCATAATAGTTAAATTATTATTATAATCACTCAAAGTGAATGCACCGACACCGTCCTAACACAACGGACTTAGCTGTCATTACGTCACAATGGTTAAATTCACGTTTCTTTTATTATGACGTCACGTTCTACGTAACTTCAGTATAACCGAACGGCGTGTCGTGCGATATCATTTTTCACGGATGCGCTTTCGCGTCGCTATTGCAAAAGGAGGAATGTCACGTGACGTCCTTTCAGCCAATGAAAACTACGAAAATAATCCTCTTATATATAATATATATGTATGTATATGCATGCATATTATCAATACAAAGCTTATGATTATTTATAAGAATCTAATTCATCTTCCACTTTTTACCAATTTACAACTTTACATTTTTTTTCAAAACAAAACTTTAGTTTACAGTTTAGAGAACTCTCAGACCAATAAGACTTTAATGGAGCACCTAATTTTTCTCAAAACTTACAAGGCACTTTGATAAACTTGTGGAGTAGATACTTTTAAAGTCTTGAAATGACATCCAAGGCCCAAAGATAACATTTCCAGCACAAAAAATGTAGGCCATGTAATCTGTAAAGGCAGGCAGAGGTGTAACTCCTGATGTGATGTCAAAACCAAGGCCTATAAGTTTCATAGACAGCATTATCTGTGCACCTGAAATATAAAATTACAGGGATCACCTGGAATACAAGTTTACATTGATTTTGTATATATATAGAACCGTTACAACTTTTGTACATGTACTGGAAAATGCATTTGACATTTCAGCCAGTTTATGAGAAACTTGCAATCCAGAAGCAAACATAAACTAGTGCTTGCATAGTGCATAGCAAAAAAGACAACTGGCTCTAATAAAGTCATTAATGCCAAATATCAAATATATGACTAACAAGACAGTCGGGAACCTCTAACTTTTAAACTTCCTAATGGAAATGTTGATTTCAAATGCAATAAACATATACAGATAGGTTGTCATGCTGAAAGGGAAAGTTAATAACACAAATTTAAAATTAAGTTTTATTCTTTTTAATAGAAAGCATCCACTAACATCACCAAGCCTTACCTCTAATACTGTGCCAGATTTTTTCATCCACAACAAACAACTCACTGTAATAAATTTAACAAGAGGCCCAAGGGCCTTATAGGTCGCCTGAGTATTCTGTAACAACTTTCAAACAATTAAATTTGGTTCGTGTTTTAAACCAGAGGCCATGAAATTCACAATTCACAAATTTGAAAGAGGCACCATTGCTTATCATTATTATTAACTTAGCATGCTTTCTCTATTTACTTAATACCCAGAGGTAGATCAGAGTAACAAAGAGAAAATGCACTTCCACTTTATACCCAGTTGTGCATCACACTGACCCATTGAACACATATTTCAAAATTTTGCAAATTTTATCATAAAATGGTTGATTAATACCAAAGAGCAGATTTCAAAGCATTAATTTATTTTCAGATTATGTACCCCCCCCCCCCTCGGGCCCAGGGGCAGGGCAACCACTTTGCTAGATGCACCGTTCTTCATCATAAATATATATACTTGGATCATTGGCATAAAACCCTGAAGCAAAGGAAAATATTTTCAAAGAATTAATGTATTTTTACTATATAATCAATAGAGCCCCGCCCTAACACCAGAACCCCAAACCCTGGGGCCATAAAATTCACAATTTTAGAAGAGGCACTCTTGCTCATCATAACGATGTGCTTAATTACTTTATTTAATACTCAGAAGCAGAGAAGAGGATTTTCAAAGAATTAATGCATTTTCACTGTATAATCAATAGAGCCCCGCCCTACACCACCAGAACCCCTGACCCTGAGGCCATAAAATATATAAATCTGGAAGAGGGACTCTTGCTCATCATAACTATGTACTTAGTTAGTTTATTTAATACCCAGGAGCAGAGAAGAAGTTTTTCAAAGAAATAATGCATTTTCACTATATTATCTATATAGCCCCGCCCTAGCACCAGAACCCCTGACCCCAGGGCCATGAATTTCACAATTTTGGTAAAGGACTCAATGCTCATTACATTCATGCCAACAATTTGCCTACTTGATGTCCAGGAGTAAAGAAGAAGATTTTTAAAAATTGCAATAATTTTTGTGGTTTTGGCCCCATCCCTCAGGCCCCAGGAGGGCGGGGACCATGAAATTCAAAATTTGTTCCCCTTCACCTAAAGATGCTGTATACCAAATTTGGTTGAAATTGGTTTAGTGGTTTCAGAGAAGAAGCTGAAAATGTTCAAATGTTAACACACGACACACGATGGACGATGGACGATGCACGACGGACGACGATGGACGAAACACATACAAATAGGTCACCTGAGTTACTCAGGTGACCTAAAAACAGAAAATAAATATATACATGTATAAGCATGTAGCTTCAGATAAGTATCTTACACCTTTTAAAAAATTTTGGATATTAAGCCGTCCAGTTTCTTTCAGGAAATTATTCAATCTTATGAATTAATTTTTTTCAAGTGAAAACCAGTAGAGGTATAGTAGATTGCTTTGTCATCATCAGTGACTTACCATATCACAATGAAAAGGAAGATATAAGCTGCCACTGTCACTCCTGCTAAGTTCCTTGCCTCCCATGATGTAACGAGCAGGATTACGTACACAGACACAGCACAGACAAGCAGATAGACAATGTTGTTACCAAAAAACATGTAGAGAGCTAACAGCCCCCCTAGACTAATGCAGATATTAAAGAACCACCGGGGAAGGGACTGGCTCTTGGATCATTCAAAATTTAAAATAACAACAATAACAAAGTCTACAACTGTAAGACAATATTACAATTCCAAATTTTTACAAGAGATGTTTGTAAAACACTTATACTCCCCTCCCTCCAAATTGGATTTTTTAAAGTCCTCTTAGAAGGGGCATAACTCTAACGAAAAAGGTGCAATCGTACCCAAAGCAAAACTTGACCTAGATATTCAGCTGAAAAATCTGTATACTAAATTTCATTTCAATATGTGCAACCTCTGTAAAGAAAATGCACGGAAACTGCAAATGAGTGGAATTTTTCTAAGTCCAAGAGGCATAACTCTGTCAAACAAAACTCGACCTAAATATTCGCCTAATAAACCTGTATACTAAATTTCATTTCAATATGTGAAACCTCTCAAAGAAAATGAAAATAAACTGCAAATTAGTGGAATTTTTCTAAGTCCAAGGGGAAATCTAACAGAAAGGGCGCGATCGTACCCAAAACAGAACTTGACCTAGATATTCAGCTGAAAAATCTGTATACCAAATTTCATTTCAGTATGTGCAACGGTTGTGAAGAAAATGAACGGAAATGTAATGGACCGAATAGTACCTACATACCGACAGACAGCAGCAAAGCAATATGCCCTCTCTTCTTCGAAAGGGGGCATAAAAGTTTCATAAATTCAATCTAGGGGCCAAAATAAAAAAAACAACATTACAACTCATTAATCAGTTGATCAAAATATTGACTTGGAAGGAAAAAAAACCCATGCAACTCAGTATGATAAATTGTTTTCTTTCAATTAATATACTGCCAATGAAAGCATACATGAATTTCTAGCCATTCATGTTTTTTGCTTTTTATTGGTAATTGCTAATTAAAAAGAATTAATGTATCAAAACAATTCTTATTGAATGAAAGTTCCACAATCTTAAATTACCTGAATATCCCACCACACAAACAATCCTAGTTGTGATACACAAAACATACAGCGGAGCCAACATATGAATTGTTTGCTGTAAGGTAGGGTACAGACAATTCTCGGCCAGATCCATAAAAGAAATCCGAGCATACTCCATTTCATCACCGTAATCAAGTCTGTATAACCTGCCAACATTTTCTCCAAATCCTCTTCATCATAAATGTTGGCATCATCATAATAATCATCGAAATTATCATCATACTCCATTGTTCACCGGTGATGTTATACAGTCATCGTGGCACGATAAAGTTCACATGCTGATTTTGCTGATACTGTAAAATAAACTCCAGAATTATTTAAATATAAAATTTGAATTTCCCATAAATAAATTAGGATATTAAATAAAATAATCATAAAAGCACCATTAGCACTTCTATATCTTTTGAATGAAAGAAATCAAGTTCATCAACAGAAAGGTATGTTTTCTGTTTCACAGGTCCAGGAAAATCACTATATTTAGCTATATAGGTAAATCTACCTATATAGCTTTATTTACCTATATAATATAGCTATATTTAGCTATTCAGAGTAAATTTCTGTTTTATGAAAAGCAGACAAAAAGTCGCATAATGAAGCAGTATTAGTTTTCAACTTTGAAATGGACTGAAAACAATTCACCAAAAACCCACTTACTAAGAATGTTTCTCCTTTTGTGTAATTGCAATCAAAGATCTAAAGTTTTGGGGCTATGTATAACAGTTAATCTGTGAGGAATAAACCACTTTAACAAAAGAAAAGCAGTTTTGGTCTACAAGATAATTGATTGGTAATAATTGAGAACAATGCAAGGCAATCACACGTGCGATGCCTCACCGCACTTCAGCTATCCAAACAATAGAGATACATTTTTTCGGTTAAAAAGTGTTTAACAGGTTGGGCATATAGCCTACCAAATGGTACTTTATCCCCCGTTTGGTAGATAATCTACCATATCGGTAACGAATTTTACTAACCAAATGGGGGACTTTTTTATTCTATTGCAATTTTTATTAAAATAAAACAAAAGCGCATTTATTCAGGCAATGGGGGATTTTAGTGAACATATTCCTCGTACAATTAACATAATTCGGTCGAATTTCTATGTGTAATTTCTCCGAACTTCGTAAAAACAATACCCATAGTTGTCTGTAACAGCCGACCTTCTTGAACAAACGATCAAAAAAATCTTTATTGTGTCTTGTTGGATAAAAATCCAATTTTATACAGTGATTTAACTCTTGATGAGTTAACTTTCAATTTCTTTTTGGATCTTCGTCAATATTTATCTGCCTAAAATCCTGTTAAACACGAGCTCCTCATGCCTTACCGGTATTGTGGGCCTTCCTGCTATATAAAGTTAATTTTTTCCAGAGTTGTACTTAATATTTGTTGTTATTTTTCTTTTAGGATGAAGCTTGCAAATTCCATGCGATCTTTTGGGGTTTAATATGCATATTACTGGTGAATTTAATAAATTCGAAAAATAACATTCAATAAAAGATGTACAAAATGACTTTTGCCATTATTCTTGTTTTTGTTCCAAGTACATCGTTTTAAAACAATAATTATGTCATACTCCAACTTGCATTTACTATTTCTATGAAGAACAAAGCCATTGTGCTCAAAATAAAAAGAAATAAAGGCAAAACTCTATTTTTCTTCTGATTTCCTAGTTAGAAATTAACACAAATGTGCCTCCGTAGTTAAATCCGACTTTTCATCAGGTTTAAAAAAGATCATCCATTTGATTGGTTTGCACTAATTGATTGCTGGCCCGGATAATTGAAATAGAAAGTAAAGGACATGATTGACAGGTGCAGCATCGTTGGAGAAGGAGAGAATTTTCTTTTAAAGTAAAAAATGGAGAAACATTGCACTTGTTTACATAAGCTACGTTTTTTGTCAAATTTTTTAACGACTCTGCGAAAAAATTGCACATAGAATTTTATTTTTTTACCCAAAAACCGATAAATATCTATATTTTATTCCACATGGTTTAAAATTATGAAAAATTTCCACTCCACTCTAGGGAAATTTAAAACACAACCAATTTTGCCCCCCATTTGGTTAGTAAAATTGTTACAGATATGGTAGATTATCTACCAAAGGGGGGGATAAAGTACTATTTTGTAGGCTGTGCCCAACCTGTTTAAAAGAGGCAATGTTTTTACTGTCTATGCCCTAGGTTGCTTTTATCAAACCTTTTAAAAATATATCAGCCATAATTTACATGCCACTTTTTGTCTGCTTTTCATAAAACAGAAACTTATTCCAAAATAGTAAATATAGCTATATTTTAAAAGTAAATAAAGCTATATAGGTAGATTACCTATAACGTTATAGCTAAATATAGTGATTTTCCTGGACCTGTTTCACACTAGTAGGGGGTTCAGGTAAAAATTTTTGGGTGAAATATTTTCAATTAAATATATTCTAGCACAGTCATGGAGACATTAAGAAATATAAAAAACTTTATTGGTGAAAAAATTCCAAGTAGAACAGAAGTTATGAAATAATCAATGTTGTGAGTACTGCTATTTTATGTAAGGAAATTTCTATACATACGGTATTGAATGATGGCACATAAAAGGAAGAAAAATCCGTTAAATTAGGTATTTTTTAAAGGATAGAGTCTAATTTTATCTAGAAGTAAGGCAAACTATATATTTTGGAAAGGTCTATGCAAGCCCTAATTTTCTGTTTCCATGTCAGCTAAAAATACCCAAAGATGGCGGCAAAATATCCAATATGGCCACGGCCCGCCAATAGTAAAAATACCGCTACAGACTTATTGAAAACATATTTTTAAAATCAGGTGATTTAAAAATAAATAATGAAATTTTATGAATTATTTTAATTTATTACTTTTAAAAGATTTATTAAAATAAGGATCATAATAAAATATGGTCACTAAAAGTTAGCAAAAAGAAAAATCTATGTCAATATCATGAAAATGGCAAAAAAAAAAAAAAAGGAAAAAAGAATTTACTACAATTAATTCACAACTTTATTTTTAAATTTACATAGATCTTTAAATACATATCAAATTTTCGGTTTCAATCAATAGATAGTTTTCGATGCCCCAAATTTAGCAAAAGTTATCTCCCTTGGTCGCCATATTGGGGGTGAAACAGTGATTTTTCCTCTTTGTCTTACCAAGTTTAAGAAAATATAGCAGAAATATTTGGTGGAATATCTTTATTAAATAATTTTTCTTAATAAAGGAGGCTTCCAAAAATTTATATACCTTAGAAAAATAAAGATTCCTAATTCAACATTGCAAATATAAAAATTTTATATTGGTTTAACAATGAAGTAATATGAGCATTTGGACCTCCAGTATGGCGGCCAACGGGAGCTAATTTTTCTAAAATTGGTATATGAAAACTATTATAATTGTATATTTTATCCATGCTTCCTGGACAAGTTGAGTATTAATTTTCTCAATTGATAGAATGTTCTATCGTTAAAATGATATTGTCCTACGGACCGGTTATTCCCGTTGGTCGCCAATTGGAGGTCGAAACAGTGAGTTTTCCTCTTTGTCTTACCAAGTTTAAGAAAATATACAGAAATATTTGGTGGAATATTTTATTAAATAATTTTTTTAATAAATATCGTTAGATAAATTCGTTCCGTGTATTCGTAATGTAGCAGAAAGAAACACGGGCATATCCATAGTGCTTTTACTTGGAACAATCTAGAGAGTTCCGAATGTATACATGGCCGGTAATTTGAATCGCGAGAAAAACGTTAAAAAATTAATTTTTTTAAATTTTTATGGATTATTTTTTGGGATAAAAGGCATAAGCAATCTCAAGAAGGTTTGTTTTGATTATTTTGGTAGTTATTCCCAGTGCAAATCATTTTATATTCTTCAAAATCGTTTGGAGCGGATCCGCTCCGATTTGCTACTTTCAAGTATATGGGACGTATTCTAACTGTGGTGAGGGCCTTTGGACACAGTTAATTATTTAACTATCTCGAGTTCTGCTACTACAGGCCCGGGGGGGGGACCATAATCATGATATGGAATGATTCTACAGCATTTTCCTGAAGTTTAACTGTAAAAAAAATTAACCACAAAGTATCATGTGCACAAACAAAATTATAAATATTTTATAGTTATAAGTAAAACAATAAATATATATTTTCTTTTTTCACATTTTAATTCGGGTTATTCATTTATTATACAGACAGTATTTCAGAATTCAGAGGAAATCCAGGCTGCAGAATCAAATTTGTACATTTATATGGGGATGTTAACTAGCATATATAGACCCCTGTATATGTTATGTAGTAGGAAATGACCATAGTTTTCAATTCATAGACTTTATTCTAACAAGTCTAAAATTATTTAATCTCACATTTTCTATTTCACTTGTGGTTTTACGATACAAAAATTGCATGAATTTAAAGGTACTTAGAAACTGTTCAAAAAGTTGCGTGGGGTTGACGTCTTTTGAATGAAATCCGGGTAAATTATTTTCTGAAAGATTAGGGAAACCCCAATTTTTGATAGGAAATTTTTTCAGCTTTCTAATACAGTAGTGTATGTTGCATAAAAATATTTTGATTACTTACCGTATAAAATTGACCTCTTTCCTTTGAAACAAAAACAAAACTTCTGCACATTGCATCAAGATGCAACAAATTAACAATGTTAATCTTCAAAATGTAAGCTTTCCTGTGATATGTCAATGTCGTTAATTCCTTAAAAATCGCCTCCCGGAAAGCCAATCAAAATGACGTATCAACGTCGCGGAGATAAAATTACAGTGCCATGCATCGAAAGGGAAACCCCGTATCCAATTTTAGCACAACTTCGACCCGGTTAATTTTCAACACAGACTTATTAGAATGACATAATACACACATCATACGAAAGTTCAAACGAAGAAAAAAACGTTATATTTGATTTCTAGATAATTATGAATAATAATGCAAAAAAGACGTTTATAAACACCGATAAATTGCTGTAAATGCACAATTACCAGGTAAGTGGGTTTCCTGAACCCCCTAACACTAGGAAAAACAGAATTCTAATTTTCTCAAATAACAAATAAATACATACCCCAAAACACTACCACAAATAAAGAAAAAGAACCGATTACAGATCTTTGTGCACTGTGCAGTTTTATGATACTTATCACACCATCTTGATCTTCGGCAAAAAATGGAATATGTGCTCACTAATTTTAAAACCTAACCCTCAATTACAGTAGGCATAATTTATCCCGGGAAAAATTTGAAACATTTTAAAGATATGTATGCCGTGTTTAAACATATTTTTGCACAGCTGAAACCGAACAAAAATTTCTAGTTAAAATGCTACCAAAAAATGAAGCATTCTTGCAAATTCGATAAAATTTTATTCGATATTAACAAAGTACTGGTCGGAAAAGAACACGATATTCTCATGCATATTTATAAAGGACTG
>NW_026938217.1:0-11681 GCF_032062105.1 Saccostrea cuccullata
GATTTTCGGGTTTTAACCATTTTTTTTGGTTTGTCAAATTTTCAGGTAAGTAAAAAAAATTCTATCCCATGGCTGCCCCCCACCCCCCACCCCATTGTCAAAAACGATGCTACGTCCGTGTTGTTCAAATCATGATCCCCGATGGTTAGGATGGGATCACAATGGCCGATCAGTTCTACATAAGAATATCTTTGGGAAAACCTTTAAAAATCTTCTCAAGAATGTCAAAGCTATGATTATTCATAGTTATATGGAAGCATCCTCAGGTGGTTCAGGTTTGTTTAAATCATGAACCCCGGATGCAGGGTCGTGCAATAATGGGCGGTCAAATTTTATCATAGAAATAAAAATGAAAATATTTTTAAATCTTTTCAAGAACATTAAATCTGTGATTGGTAATATTAGCATCCATACAAGGTAGTGTTGATTCAGCTTTGTTCAAATTATGACCCCCGGCGATAGAGTTGGGCCATAATGGCGATCAAAGTTTAACAAAGGAATACAAAAATCTATAACGTCTGTTTCAGAACATAAAAGTTATGGTTGTTCATATTTATATGGAACATCCTCAGGTAGTTTAGATTCAATTTTCCTCAAATTATGAACCCCAGGGTAGGGTTGGGCCACAATTAGCGATCAAAGTTTTACATACTTTAGAAAGAATCTTTAAAAATCTTCTCGAGAACAATAAAGGTGTAATTGGTCATATTTATACTTTTCAAATGTGTTTTTTAACGTTATCAATATGATATGTATATATGTGCAATTATTCAAACTCTGCTGTATATTGCCTTCTAGAATCTAATTTTAATTTTTTGTTTCTTATTTTGATAGAATTGTCTTTTTTGGGTTTTACTTGCTTTAAAAATAAAATAAGGAGTTCAAATTCTGTATTTACTTTACGACAGGAAAAGTACCTATGAGCTTCAAAAACAAAAATTTATTTCTATTAAATCGATTCGTGTACTATGATTGCAAAATTCTTTTGGAAGTTCCAAAATTGTCAGTGAAAATAAATGTTTAAACAAATCTTTGTGTGAAGCCTTTAATTATCTGACGACAGAGGATCTATTGACCCATGAAAATAGACCTAGATATGCGAATACCTTTTACAGGTCGCTCGTGTGGCGCAATGGTACACAGTCTAATCTAGAGTCGGAAAATAAGGAGTCTTTCTAGAAAATTTTTCACTCATATGGAGACGCCTCAACTTGCCGATGAAGAACTGCAAATTTTTGCCATGAAGCTGTGAGGTATCTTTTTCGTGCCAGCACCTACTGCGATACGGGACCTCGATTTCTGCGGTCTCATCCGAAGAACCGGTCTCCACGTCCCACAGTGGGATTGGAACCAGCGACGTAAGGAGTTGGACATAAGGAAAACAAAAGAATTATAATAGTTTTTCACTGAAAAACATTAATGACAATTATTTTCATTTGAAAGATTTCTTAAAGCAATAAATATAGTTAAAATATAAAAACTTAAAACATTGCTGTGATGTCATTCCTTTGTTCTTGCAGTCTAAAAGTTTACCTGTGGCAGTCCGATATTAGTGAGCAGTCTGATATTAATCGTAATATCAGACTATCACAGTACTGATATCCTTCAAAACTGGTCTGCTACTGAACAAAGGGAATAAAAAAATGTGTTAATTTATCAAACAGCAATTTAAATTTCTCACACAGAATGATGATCTTACAGAATTGCAAAATTAAAAAAAAAACTTTCAATTACACCGAATATACTGTAATAGGAAAAAGAACATGTGGCAGACCAGATAATGCAAATAAAAAAAACGGGTAAACTTCAATAAACTTATCAAAATTGGAGAAGTGTTTCAACCCCTTTCTCTGGTTTTTTGAAAAGGAGTGGGCACACTGGGGGTCACCAGAGAAGCACATAAACTTTCAAAGACCCGAAAATAAATTCATAATTAAACACAAAGTTTAGACACTATAAAGAGCAGCATTCAAACAATTTGATTTCATTTTTCTCATTAAAAGAAAAATACCTAGATGCAAAATCAAGGTAACTATAGGCCTAGTATATGATAATGAATACTTAATTTGACAGATTCGCAAAAAATTTTGAAAGAAATTTAATGAATTTCAATGTTTCCCTCAAAACCCTGGATTATTGATTATGTTAACGTTTGCAAGTTTTTCTGCAATGGAACATCAAAAACAAAAACAAAAATTAAATTGACTAGTGTACCTTTATCACCTGCTTAATTTTCTGCGGATATCCTTCATATCGGCATTTTCCATTCCATTCCAAATTCAACATTCACTAGATTGTCTGTATAATAATTCGTTGCACTGCTTTAATCTCCGTGTATGTTTTAAAGAAGAAAAATTTGTCCCCGCTCTCCTTATCAAATTCTTTCCAATACCTTCTTCTGTGTAGCCAAATCCCTAAATACTGAGTACCTTTCATTTAAGCCTGCATTCTTGAAAGAATTGCTTCAGTGGTCATTAACACCATTGTCTTTTGTTCTAATATCGGACTGTCTCAGGTAAATCGAAAGCAATGTTTTAAGTACGATATATGCCTTATATAATTCTGTATTCGGCATATATCCAATACATAATTTAGATAATATTGTCACCCCACTGTTACAACGCACTTTGAAAAATTACGCACTTTGAAAAAAATTTTCAAAGTGCGTTAAAATTTGGGACCAAGCTAACGCACTTTGAAAAGATATTTTTTTTTCAAAGTGCGTTAATATCGACCATATTAACGCACTTTGAAAAAAATGTAAAGATTGATCAATATTCCTTCAAATAATCGGTATCATAAATAACAGATTCTGGTTTGATAACTTTTTTTATGATAAAGTCACTGTAGGACCTGAGATATTGACGTTTTAAATATTTAAGGTTTTGATAAAGTAAAAGGGATAATTAAAGGGTCTTGAAAAAAAGAGTGACGATTGTTTAAGTTCATTAATTCGTTTCCCCCTTTTTTTAATTCTAGTCTTTGATAAGTAGATGTAAAGGTGTATAGGGGGCACTAACAGAGGACAGCTTCAAGCAACTTAGCATTTATCAAAATAAAATTTGGAAAGATATATACATCGTATAAGCATTGAAAATGCAGCGTACCCTTTTTAGGTTTATTGCTCCCCTCCCCCGTTTGTTACCGACACCTATGTATTGGAAAGATAAAGATTTGGACGGAGGGATCTTATACCCGTCTTCTCCTCTTTTCGACGGGAGTAAATCAATTCATTTTTGAGGTTAGGGTTAGGCTTAGTTTTTTGAAAGATAAATAACAAATAAAATCTTTCCATGACTAAATTATGATCTTTTTTTCAAAGTGCGGTAAGTGTCTCCATGGTAAAATATATTTAAGTAGACTCTTAACGCACTTTGAAAAAAATTTTCAAAGTGCGTTGAGCTGGTCCCAAATTTAACGCACTTTGAAATTTTTTTTCAAAGTGCGTTGATATTGTCCCAATTTTTAACGCACTTTGAAAATGTTTTTCAAAGTGCGTAATTTTTTCAAAGTGCGTTGTCACACCCCACCAAATAAAAAATCCTTAGCAGGAGATACTTCTATCGTGCCAGGAGTTTGAAAAAATCAAGACTCACAACAGGTTCTCCTCTCTTTTCTTTAATAGTCCTCTTGTGATATATGTAATCTCTTAATACATGTACGTCAATTAAGACACAAATTATAAAAAAAACCCATAAGATTTAGACTTTTCTTGCCTCAGATCAATGACAAAGGTATAATACGGTATTAACTATATTCTCGTATACTTTCAACAATTGATCAATTTGCAAAACGCTTTTCTTGTTTATTTAGTATTATGACAATAACATTTCCACCAGAAACAGTGAGAAGTTTGGTGGCGGCGGCAGACCTTGTTGCAGTCACTATTAAACCAGCATGCTGAAGGAAAATATTATACTGATAATAAATCATAATTTTATAAGCATTATAATGTTCTCAAAGGAATATTCCTGATCCCCCAGCATTAGATGGTTACTTTTAAATAATCGTGGGAAGTAGACTTAACAAATACATTTCATATTAGTTTGTGTTTATCTTAGATTTTCAATAGTTCATATATATATATATATATATATATATATATATATATATATATATATATATATATATATATATATATATATATATATATATATATATATATACATGTATATATATATATATATATATATATCATAATGGGTTCATTTCACTGTAAATGGCATTTGTCTTTGGTTGATTTATAAATCTGTTTAATACTCACCTGACCCTACTTTACATGTACACTGATGATCACAGCAAGCTTCAATCTGACCTTTTGGACAGCCAACCTTTCCTTCACATTCACCATCATACTTACAGCAGAATGCTGTAAAGTAAAGACACATGATCGATTCTTTTTTTTTCATTTCACTCCTATCTGCTGACCTCATTTTTTTTTAGAAAATGGCTCAAATTCTTCTTAGAATACACACAACGTTTTATAAAGTGTTATGAGCAAATTTTCACATAGGTTTATATTCATATAAGGAAAATGAATATTGTTTTCCAGGTGAATTGGAAAAAAAATTGGAAAGATTGTGCAATAACGCTAACAACTGTGTACAAATGAACATGTCAAAGGACAAAAAGTCATATTTAAGCACCAAAGAAAACGCTTTTGTTTTCTTTATCATTTGGGAAAGTATTTTTAACGTTTATTAACGTTTATTTTATTCAAAACCGGACATACAAGCAATCCATGCATCATTTAGCATCCACAAGTCAAATTTTAAATTTAGTATTTACCACTTGTGTTATATATCAAATCAAAGCTTATAAAAAATTGTTTAAGAAAAATATAATTTCGAAATTTTCTGGTCAAGCATTCTTACTTACGAGGGGCATTTCAAAAGTTCTGAGAACTGTCAAATAAAAAAATAACCGTTTCACGGAAATTATTGAGTTTGATATCATTGGAAAGATCAGAAAAATATACACATATTGTGACGTCACTTTGTAATTTTTATAACGTAATATGTCCGAAAATGACGTCAGAGTATAGAATGTTCAGCGTACTGAAAAATCGCGTTTTTATCCACATTAGACAATTTTAAAAGTTCTGCCAATAGCTTATTTGAAATAATATTTCAAAGAAAATTTTCATTTGCAAAGAAGTAGAGTAGGACTATGGTACCGTTTATCAAGAATTCCATATTTCATTGTATGGTTTGTTTACTAGCACGGTTTAGGCCCGGTTATGCTATCATCAACATTCATTTAAGATTTTAAGTTACATGATACGACTGGATTTTCGGTCGTTTATAAAGCTCTCCACTGTATGAAATAAAACATGTTCTGTATAAAACTGAAGTATATTAATGCAGTTTTCAACAAATATATTTTGAGTAACAGTACTCTTACCGTTTACAAATAAAATGTACAAAAGTCTTGCCCCTGACTTGTTTCTGTGCGTATTTTTTCTAATTAATTCAAAATCGGCGCCCAAGAACTCACTACTGCTTTTGACTCCAAAAAAGATTTGTAAGTTACACAGACATGTAAAATCTTATTTAATTTCCATGAATTAAAATTTGCGAATATTATTGAGGTACGGTGGGGTTACAACTGCACCCGCGCCATTGTGGATTTTCCGAGAAAATTTGGAGCACACTAAACTTAACTTTTCCTGAGCCTTCATCGATCCCTCAAATCTGGTTAAAACACCTGACGAATTGATGCCATCAAATTTTGTTACACGATCTTCTATATTTCTTTGTTTGTCAACTTTGCGTTTTTCTCACAATTAGGTCTGTTTAACGTAATATTTTGAGCGAGATTCAATAGAAACATGCGATGTATGACAATCGCTTAAACCATTTGCGAAACAGAACACCAAATGATAGATTGTAGTCTATGTAAACATTCCACCAACTGGCATTTGCGTCCGATAGCTTGGGCCCGAGTAATGAACAAAAGTTGTTTATAAAATTTTAATTTGATCAAATTGTGTCTTTTGTTACGTCATTTTTATGACCAGTATCGTAATCACGCGGAAGTATGACGTCATTTTCGGAGTTATTACGTCATGAAAATTATAAAGTGACGTCACAATATGTGTATATTTTTCTGATCTTTCCAATGATGTCAAACTTAATAATTTCCGTGAAACGGTTAATTTTTTTTATTTAACACTTCTCAGAACTTTTGAAATGCCCCTCATAAAATAGATTGCAAAATGCAATGGTATTGTTCCAGTGTCTGACCACTTTTCTGAAGATAATATCTTGTATCATTGAGGTCAAAACGTAAGTAATAAATTCAAAATATATTCTCTCTCTTCTTTTTTTCTTTTACCCAGAACCAGAATTATTAAAGTTCAATTGCATCAAACACATAGATTGACCTGAATCGTTAGATAGTGAGAGTCTTCTTCCTGTATAATTAATTGGGTCACACGAGACACGCAACGTTACGTTGACGTTATGCTTATAAAAAGACGTCAACAAATCCAATCAATAAAAATGATCACAAATTAATTTTTAAAAAGAAAAAGCAAAAATACTAAATTATATCTATTATTATTCCTTAGTATAGCAATTGAAAACCTACAAAAAAGCATCATTTACTAGATTATATCTTGTTAAATAGTGTCATATTTTCGCTAACTCACCAGAAGAATTACAGAATATACTTGAAAAGTTACACTGCAAAAACCCAAATTTAAGTACTCAGGAAAAGAGGAAGCGTTAATTTTTCATGGACTTATAATCATGAAATATTGGAAATTGTCAACTATTTTTTATTACCTAGGATTATGTTTAAACTATTACGGTAAATTCAATGTTACGCAAAAGAAATAAGTTGAACAAAAAGCTCAATTCGATTTAAACTGTAATATTCAGAATTTGAATTCAACACAACTGAAAACTCTGTGTTAGCTCTCTGATATATATATTAGAAATTCTTTTGTTTGGATGCTGGGTTTTTCATGAATCCCTAGAAATTTAAAGACTGTATTTATCCTTTTGTAAAATTAATCTTTGTGTTAGGCACAATGCATGCAATTACATGAATCCGTGGCGGATTTAGGAGGGTAGGAGGGGTGGACCCCCCCCCCTAAAATTGTCAAAGTTAGCGTAAATCGTAGTATCGTCGAGAAAATGTAAAAACGTCTACTCGGTAGACCTCAATTTAACCTACAAAATCTCTAGAATCCAGGAGCTTCCGGGGGCATCGCCCAGACCCCTGCCTACATTTGGAGCCCCCTCTTACTTTAATTCCTGGATCCGTGCATGGGATTTATAGAGAGTTGGAGTGATATTCACTTATTATACAAAGGAAACTAAAAATCATGAGATTTTGATATTAATTATTTAAAAAACCCGCATTTTAAAATCTTCATGCAAATACATTTGATATGATGCGGAGAATTGGTCAGAAACGAGTATTAACTAAGAGCGTGATGTAAATCTTAAATTATTTAGATTAGGTATCGGAGAGTTATATTCTGAATAAATAAAATAATCGATAAATAATTGAAACAATTATGTTTCGTCTGTTTATACTGCCATTTTGGTTTGTATAAAGATAATTCGACCCAACGCGCTTCGGGTAGATGTCAACTATGAAATTACTTAATAGAGCAGTACCAATTTTTTTTTAATCTAAATTTTTTGCAATTGAGGTAAGAATTTGGAAGAATTAATCCATACACAAGCGCAACTTTTGTGCGCAATAAATATACAGTTTTTTTAATGGGTGGCACTGTAGCTCTCCGGTCTATCAATATATTTTTCGGAGAGCTACAGTTCTGCAGCTATTCATAAATATGAGAGCAGCATGTCATAAATTCTGAAAGGGAAAAAGAGGGGAAAAAATGTAATTTAAAATTAATTTGAACGACATTTAGTTAAACATGTAGATCTTTTCTAATGTGTGTCTAAGGTTGTCCAATTTTTTGTGAATTATTAAAGCTAATTATCTCCTCTTTTTCTCTCTTTGTTCTCTTCCTATTTTTTTTTTGCTCTCTCTCTCTCTCTCTGGTGTAAAACATTTGATTTGCTCCGTGGAAGAAATTCAAAGTTAGTGAGTTTTGATGACACTAGTTTATATACAAATATTTCTCACAACTTAAGGATATAAGCTATTTCCTTTTGGATTGACAAGCATCCAGATGTAATCCAGTCGAGAATTCCTTCAGAGTTTATCCACGAAGAATTAAAAATAGTTTTACAAAATGGTCATTTCTTTTTTGATATCAAGTTATATCTACAAACAAAAGGGACAGCATTGGGAACAAAAGTTGCTTCTATTTACGCAATCTTAGTTCTAGGGAAGGAAAATTTTTTTCAGAATGCAAATCATTTTTGGAGAAGAATTTCCTTAACGAAAAAATTGTTATCTATAGTATCAAAGTTTTTACTATTGTAACTAAGAGTATTTCTTACTATGGATTTCAGATTATTATATTTTAAGATCTAAAATTCAAACATACATATTTTTTATATTAAATTGAGGTATTACATGTATGTTCATATGTTATTTTTAAATTTTGCATCACTGTTTTTAGACTTTATTCTTTGAAGTCTGGACAAAAGTTAAAGTCAGAGTGAAGTTTCGTAGTAAATTAAAGTATTAAATATTTAACTATAGTTAAATATCGTAAATTTTCGTAGGGTTGGTCTGAAACTGGAAACGTTATTTAGATGACTGTTTCATTTTTTGGACGAAACCTCTCTAGATCTACATTTTAACTGCATTTTAGATTTATAAAGAGGGAAGAACAATCATAATGTATTTCTTCTACAAGAGCACAGACTCCCATCAATATTTGATTTTCAACTCATGCCATCCCAACCCATACCACACGAAACATCACATTTAATGTGGCCAGAATTTGTAGTACTGTTATTGATGAGGATCGCAGAAATACAAGACTGATCTAAGAATATTTCTTTCCAGAGAAAAATATCCATCAAACTTTATTGAACCTGCTTTACAAAAGGCGAAGCAAATATCCATAAAAGGATTACGAACAATAAGACATCACGAGTAGGAAAGCAGCGAAACGAAAAGATTTAGCTCACCTGTTACAAACAGCCAAAAGATGACTATGTGCTTCAGAAGTAAATACATTCCCTCGATGTGTCGTATTCTGCAACAATCACCTAGGCTACTGTAGAAGTATATATATGCCGAGCTTCCCGGATATATTTAAAACATATGTTGATATACAATACAAACGCAAAAAAATATGTTGATATATAATAATAAAAACGCAAAAACCCTATCACGCTTCTTTAATAACAGGTTTCTATATATACAAGTAATAATTATGAAAATTATAAAAATCGTTGAATGCACTAAACATTTCTGTTATCATAAAACACGTGTGACATGGTGATTCATGTAACTGTATTTTTCGTTTAATATTCAGTAGTAATACCAACTCTTACAATGTATATGCTAACAATGTAAGCTAAATTTTCAAACTGTCAACTAAAGTGAAAGGGAAAAGTAAATGTCGCAGATTGTAAAGGTTGTATATAATATATTACAAATAACGCAAGCAAAAACAAGTACATATATAAAAGTATTCATTGATTTGAATACTATAAAAGAAAAATTATTTTTTGTCAAACATCTTCTCTGTCTTTATACGCTGTTTGACGCCAGTTGTATAGGGTATGCTGCATATGTCACAAAGGGAGTTTGATCTACCTCACTTAAATTGGGTTCCAACACTTCATAAAAGTTCTTACAAAAATTATTGCAGAATCCAGAAAATGCTCTACCAAGTCATCATCTTAAATTCTCAAAAATATTTACAGTTGTAAAGCGGGAAATTCAGAAAAACTTTGCTACAGGATATTCCATAAGTGTCAGAAACTAAAACTGGACTTTCAAAAACTCGTAAGATTTTTAGAAGAGTTACAGTGAGGTAGCATCGTTTTTGAAAGTGTGAGGGGGGGGGGGGGCATATAAAAAGTTCAACTTACCTGGAAAAAAATTTACGAGCAAAATAAATTTACAAAATTAAGAGTTGATGTGTGTGTGTGTGTGTGTATGTGTGTGTGTGTGTGGAGATTATAGCTTCTTTCAGAACCAAATTTTATTCATACAATAATACATAACCATTGATTACTGATACAATACTACATTACCATTGCTTGATAAAGCTTTATTGTAATAAAAAGTGGGGGGGGGGGGAGACAATCGACCTTCCAATGAACATTTTCAATGGAAAATGTTATATTTGGAGAAAAGTGGGCGGAGCTGTTGCAACGTGCCTCAGTTAAGATGATAAAATTTGTCAAAAGTTATTAAAATCAAAATGTATGGCTTCTCGCCACCCGTTTCTTATGATAAGTAAAAAATGATAATTTCTACATCTTACTTAAGTATTCTTTGATGAAAATAGAGCTATAGGTTCTTCTGCAAATCTTGTGACTTGTCATAAAAAAAATTAATTTGTGAAAAATTCCCCAAAATATTATTTCAGCAAACAAGTATTCTGAAGTTGATATTTAACATCTGTTCTCTGTAAGGAGCAGGTTGTGGCACACACCATGAGAGATTTTCATCAAAGCAATATCAGCTGCATTTTTGAATTTTTTTTTTTTTTTTTTTGGTGTTAAAATATGTTATTATGATACATTTGTATGTAACTCAAACCTTTATGATCAATTGGTCTAAAACAAAGCAGAAGAAAGACTTTTATATACAATCCAAAATACAATTTTATATAAGAAAACATTATTGTACTGGACGACAATAATGTAATTTTTATCCAATCGTAGCTTATAAATAGTTCTTCCATTGCGAATATGAACAAGAGAAGTTTAATAATGTTATTTTTTCAGTCATTGAAATAGTTCTTTTACAATATTGCATCAAAAAATCCCGACATTAAAGTTGCAGCTCTGTGGCAACGCACTTTAAAAAAAATTACGCAATTTGAAAAAAAAATTCAAAGTGCGTTAAATTTTGGACACACTCAACGCACTTCGGAAAATTTTTTCAAAGTGCATTAAGAGTGTACATCAACATTTTTTTACCATAGAAAAATTTAACGCACTTTGAAAAAAAAAATATGTATTAAATAAAAATTCTAGATTTCGATTTTAGTAATTAAGAGAATTAATTTGTTATAATTTAATTTATATCTTTCGAAATTTTTTTTTCAATTTATATGTATTGATTTAACTTTTTAAAGTGTGTGAAAATGCGTGATTGCGGGGAAACGGTATATGCGTGATTTTGCGTAAGAAATAGGAAGTGGTATATGCGTTAAAATGCGTGACTGCGGGGAAGAGGGTTAATGAAACTTGTTCATATATAAAAATAAAAATAAAAATAAAACAGTGCGATATTTAAATCTGGACACGACATTGTTCAGACTTTTTACAACAATTTCTAATTGTGATGTCCAAATATCAATAAAAGCACTAAGTAGGATTTCTTAGCAGTATCAAATGGTCTTGTGTTGAACTCACCAACATCTCTTTTTTTGAAATTATGAAGACCTAAAAGTCAGAATCCCATGGGAGAATGGTTAAAATTTTATTCTTAACAACTATCCCACCTTTCTCTAACGGGAATAAATATCGCACTAGAATTTTTATCTCCCACAAATTTGTTCAAGATGCTTGAGTTTCTGATTGATAATATCTGTGTGGTTTTTGGAGACCAGGTCTTTC
>NW_026938218.1:0-115306 GCF_032062105.1 Saccostrea cuccullata
ATAGATATGGCAAACAACTGCGGTCCCTGGGAAATACCCAAATTGTAAATAATGCACTTTCAAATTATCTCGATGAATATCCGAACAAGCAATTTGAAATCACAAGACTTTACAAAAATCAACAGCATAAAAACTTACGACTTTTCAACTTTATACACAACAATTCCCCACGACAAATTAAAATCCAGGCTTTTTGATATCATTGACAGCTGCTTCTTCAACAAAAATGGAACTCGTAAGTTTACTTACCTCGTCATTGGTCATTTAAAAATTATTTTGTTAAAACAGATTCTGATTGCACACATAAGTACTCTGAAGTTGACATCAAGAAAATGCTTGAGTTTCTGATTGACAATATCTATGTGGTTTTTCTGAGACCAGGTATTCCAACAATCTATTGGAATTCCCATGGGTACAAATTGCGCTCCGTTATTAGCAGACTTATTTTTATATTCATATGAAGCAGAATTTATGCAAAATCTTTTACGTGAAAAGAAGAAAACACTTGCTGTGGCCTTCAACTCGACATTTAGATATATCGACGACGTATTGTCTATTAATAATGATAATTTTCATTCCTACGTCGACACGATATATCCTGGTGAGCTTGAAATAAAAGATACCACAGAGTCCGACACTTCTGCTTCATACTTGGATATTTTACTTGAAAAAGACACTAATGGTAATCTAACAACCAAGCTATATGATAAACGTGATGACTTTAACTTTTCTATCGTCAACTTCCCTTACTTATGCAGCAATATACCTTCATCACCTGCATACGGAGTATTTATATCTCAGTTGATTCGATATGCAAGAGCATGCTCTACGTATGAACAATTTCTTAAACGAGGTAAATTATTGACAAGCAAGTTGATGAAACAAGAATATCAACAGTCTCGTTTGAAGTCATCATTTCGTAAATTCTATGGTCGATACAATGACCTTGTCAGCAAATACAATTTATCATTGAATGAAATGCTGACTGACGTTTTTCATACCAATTGTTAGTCCATTATTTATACACTGAATTGACCACGGATTTTTTCCGTTATATCCTGATTATGACAACGAGCACACGGCGGGTGTGACCGGTCAGCAGGGGATGCTTACTCCTCCATGGCACCTGATCCCACCTCTGATGTTTCGGGGGTCCGTGTTTGCTCTGCTCTTATTTTGTATATTTGTTTAATGGACGTTGAGATTGAATACTGTTCGTTATTTCCATATCCTTCTGCAACAATGCTAGATATTGGTTTTAAACATGGTTTTAAGTTGTTATACAAAGGGCCCAGAACTCCATTTTTTTCAAAGAACTTGGTGTCCGCTAATGTTTATTTGGATAATTTAGAGGATAAGATACTTAAGGAAGTGCGAGAGGGTCGAATGGTGGGTCCATTTTTAAATCCCCCATTGCCAAATCTTCATATATCTCCCATTGGACTTGTACCTAAAAGCGATGGCTGTTGGCGTGTGATTACCATTTATCCTACCCACCGTCGTCCAGCATTAACTCTGACATAGACCCTAGCGAATCAACTGTTAAATACACATCTTTTGACACAGTAGTACAGACAATTAGCAAGTTGATAAGGGCGGGGGCCCTAATAGCAAAAGCAGACATCAAAAGCGCATTTCCCTTAATACTTGTGCATCCATGGGATCATGAATTACTGGGCCTGTTTTTCAGGGGAGCTTATTATATTGACAAAATGTTGCCCTTCGGTTGTTCAATATCATGTAAAATCCTTGAAACGTTTTCATCGTTCCTTGAATGACTGGTTAGGAAACAATCAAGATTGAACTTGACAAACCATTATTTAGACGACTTTATTTTTGCAGGAAGGGTAGGCACTAGTCAATGTCTTATTCAGCTAAACGCATTCCAAAGTCTCATGCGGAAATGGGCGTTCCCATTAATCAAGATAAAACACAGGGGCTCACTACATGCCTGATATTTTTGGGTTTTGAAATCGATACAGGCAAAACGCAAATCCTGGAAAAAGAACAATTACAATAGCATCTCTTCAGAGTATAGTGGGGAAATTGAATTTTTTTTGCTAAGGCCATTCCAGGTAGCCGAGCTTTTAATAGGCGTTTTTATAATGCGATGATAGGCAAGTGCACGTACAAACCTTATCACCATGTTAACATCACCAAACCAATGAAACTAGACATGCAGATGTGGTGTTGTGGTTAGATTTTTTAAGCAACTTCAATTGGGTAGTTTATTTCCTTGATACTGAATAGAGTACCCAGGGCACCCCCAGCTTTTCACAGATAGTTGAGGGGCTGCCTGCTTCATTAGGATGTGGCTCCTACTTCAGGGGACAATGGGCTTATTTTCAATGGCAAAACCGTTGGGCTGGTACACCGATACCCACATACATAACCTTTTTGGAATTGGTACCAACTGTCTTGGCTTTTACAATCTTGACTGAGGGGCTTCAAAATAAGAAAACAATTTTACACATAGACTTCCAAGCTGTAGTTCACATTATTAATAAACAATCATTGTCATCTGATAGAGGCATGTCCCTCATTAGACCACTTATGCTCGTCACCTTAAAAAACAAGAAACAGTTCAAAGCTCAAAACATCCCTGGCAAACACAATGCAATAGCTGATGTAATATCTCGTCAACAGTGGCACAGATTCAGGTACCTAGCCTCAACAGCAGAACGCCAATCCCGGGCAATTCCAGCCTCCTTCCACAGCATGCTTTCACAATTCAAATAAACCGCCTCTTCATGTCATCATTAGCAAGCAACACAGGGTATTTTATGGCCACCACCAAGCCAACTTATCTTCATGTTTATAGCATATTTATCAATTTATGGGTATGAGCAGGCCACAGCAAGGGCATACGTATCATACGTATCCGCAATCGCTTTTCAGTGTAAACATTTAGGGGGTAGTGAAACCACCAATCATTTCTTGGTGGGTAAATTCTTGGAGGGTTTTAAAAGGGCAAACTGTTAAAGAGACATCCGTATGCCCATGACTTTAGACATTCTTAATCAAATTCTTGATAAGCTACATGTAGTATGCCATGATTCCTACGAAACTAACTTATAAAGAGCTGCTTTTTCACTGGCTTTTCATGCCTTGGTAAGAGTAAGAGAATTTACCATTTCTAAAGGAAATTTAAGTAGTAAATTATTCAAGTCCAGCATCTGGAAATTCAAAATAAGTTATTCAGTTGCTTATCAAGCATTCAAAAACTGACCAATACGGCGTTGTAACATCACTGACCATTAATGCTACGAAACAATTATCTTGCCCAGTAAAAGCAAAGATACATGTATCTACAGGTACGTCTTAGCGTCCCGGGCCCGCTGTTCTGTATTTACTCTGAGCAAACCTTAACTTACTACCAGTATTCCGCTGTATTATCAAAAACTTTAAACATTTTGGGCATAGATAGTAAGCGCTATAAATCACATTTCCTTCAGGATAGGGACCGCAACTATGTAAGCTCAACAGGGTTTCATCAGAAGAAGCTATTTGTTGGGGTTGTTGGCGTTGTACACGTACAAATCTTACATCAGGTAGCCCCCCCCCCACCCTTTCCCCCCACATTCAACCTTATACATGTCACTAGGCTTATTGGTTATTTTTTATTTTATAATTTTACAGTGCTTATTTGGGTGGTTATTTACACAATGCTGATACAAATCAAGTGGTTTCAGTAAACGTGTGGATCCAAGGATCTTCCATCATCGAAAGGGCTGTAGTCGCTGCCACCAGCAGGAGGGGTTACATGAACCTTTCCGTACCACAAACAAACATTTGATGGCAAGGTTACAGCGGCATGAAACTCTTAGATCTTTTCCCTAAGCTCAAGTATTTAAAGAATTTAAATCTAGGAAACTTCCCGGTAATTATCATAATTCATTGTGGGACTAACAATATTGCAATTGGTTCAACAAAGTTAAGCTGCCTGCTATGTTTAATCAAACACATACTACATGAATGATAAATGCAAAGTATTTCCTGATGCTAAGCTAGTTTGGTATTGCGCTTTTCTTCAAATATGCGCTCTATGAATAAAGCCATAACAAGATTGGCAAGACAGGTTGGCAATTCGTACAACAACTGCACGGGGGATCATTTATTAAACACCCACCGTTTAACAGCAACCTTGCGCACCTATTCGATGGGGATGGAGTCCATTTGTCACCTTTAGGAAATGATTTGATCATGAACAACATACAAGGAGCAATAGAACAATTGTTATGTTGTCATGTAAATAAGTAGGAGCCATATTGATTTTCTGGGGAAGGCACTGGTCAGCGGTGACCGTTTGAGGTGGGTTGACGACGTCGTCACGAATATATGGATCACTCATTGGTGGCAGATGCACTTGCATGCATGTGGCGTTATCGTCGGAACCCACCTCAAATAGATGTTCAATTTGTGGTGCTATTTGCGCAATTTTTTGTATATTACAGATTCATGTTTGAGCAATTATGTTATGTATCACTAATTCAGTTTATATGTAATGTTAATGGAATTTCCCGTTAAATAACTTTAGGACTGTAAAGTTACTACATTTAATAGGATATTGGCCCATATCGTACATATCGTATATTTATATTTGATAACTTTGTCAATGGGATATTGGTCCATTGAATATACCTTCTTTTGCATTTTATGTTCGTGGCGTTGTGCCTTTGTGAAGTAACTACCCAGTGCACAATTCAGCCCACTTGGGATCGCCACTTCTATTGTTCACTGCTGGGGGACGACCCGGGGGCCCCCCCCCCCCCCAAAAAAAAAAAAAAATTCACCGCGACCAGATACGCAAATATTCAATAAATATTATCTTTACAAAAAGAGTATTGTTAATTCTCTTTACATCTCAGATAAATAAAGATTATGTAAACATAGTATTTCATAGAAAGAAAATAACCGTATATATGTCAGTGAATTTTTTTTTCACTTTACAAGCGTATGAGTCTCAATTAGCATTACTAGTGCACTGGACAATACATCTATTTTTTGTGAAGTTATAACAACCTGATATATTTTAAGTCTTATTGAATTATCTCTATATGTATGCTTTTACGCCATACTCCTTAAGTTAAAGTTACATTACGGAGTAAATACTAGTAAATCTTTAATACATTTACCCCTCCTCAGGATCAAGAGCTAATCCTTGCGGGAACCCCAGATTGTTGTGTACGACAATTTTAAGCATTAAATTGTCGTCCTTGTATGCTGGTTTCATGGCGATCCATTTCATCTGTGCATCACACCAGTATAAATTATTTGAAACATAATCAAAAGCGATTTGACCAAATGATGGAGACCTTCCTTTGAATGGTTTTGAAAAGTGAGATATATTCAGCTGCTGCCAGATGGAAAAATTTTGGTATTCGTAAATGGTGTCTCCGATGTAGAAAAATACAACCTTTTTCTTTGGATCAGAGGTGATGCCGTTCCGAGACCAGCGAGTAGATAGTGGAAATAAAGCGTTGTTGAAATAATCCCTGTGGCTTATAGGTATTTCTCTGACTGTGATTACCGAAGGGGGACTGAACGTTCCAATTATCAAACCTTTCTCAGCAGGAATACCTGATATATAATATAAATTTACACGTAATTTCACATTTTGGATATGTTGGTGGTTTAACGACGTGCATTGGAAAACAAAACATGGGCATTGATATTAATATTCTAAACTACAAATTAGCACCCATGGCACAGGAAAAAAATCTATTGTCCTACAGAGGATGTTCACACATTTATTACTGAGATAAAAGAAATAACTCCAATTAAGATGAGAATGTCTGATCAGGTGACATTTTTGTTATTGTCAAACATATGATGAGGGCATAAACATGAGCTCAATGAAAACAGAACTTTTGCGACAGATTGCTAATCATATACCGGTAACTCAAAATATATAATCCATTGAAAATAGAAGTAACTAAGAAGATGTATTTTTACTGTCCATACAATCACTACCTTTAAAGTACTTGTACTAGGTATTAGGTAGATTTACTAGATTAACATTAGTATAAATCAATAATTTCACTAGTTATCTAAGTTTCTTTACACCCACAACTCCACCTCCCACTATCAGGTAGTGAACACAAAGATTACTTATCACGACTCTTTCTATCACACTGGACAAATTAACATGTCATTTCTTTCAGTGTCGGCATAAAGCACGTAATCTACAAATTACAGCGTATGTGTACTGTAGATCCTTTCCAGAACTGTAGCTTTCTGCTTGGAAAAATTCGAAAATATTATCATAATAAAAATTGCAGTGAATATAAGAATGAAACAAATTTTATGACTTTGCAGTTTTAGTCTGTCAAAAGATAACGAACGCGAGCTCTACAGATAAAAGTAATTAAAGAGGCTGATCAATAGGAATTAAACTTTTAAATCGGACGGTCCCACGAAAGAGATCATGGGAATGCAGCTGCTACTTGCTTGTTTATGAAAAGATGTATTTGGTTAGGGTGAATAAGGAACCAATGGTGATGAAGTGACCAGAGGTCAGATATTTGAATAAATTAGCTTCAACAAATAATATTTAAAGATTATGCAAAAGATTGGAAATTATTTTAAAAGTGCATTAGAAATTTTTAAAGTACTCAAGGTCACAATAATAGTCATTAAAATTCAAATTAAAATTTAAAGTTATTATTGCAAATTTCGAAGGAGTTAAAAATATGGAGATGTAAATTGACAAAGGTACACCTAGTATAAAATGACTGGCCGGGATAGACAGGACTTCAGTGGAAAGCTGAATCTTGACGGTCTTGGTTGCATTTTATACAGGTTGGGTAACATCTCCACTCCCCAACCATGGCCGCCGCTCTGGTCAACAAGTTTAAAAGGAATTATATAATAAGACAATATAGCAAAATTGAGCCATCCCGGTACCTCCACAAGCCAAGCGAGTTTACACTAGTTCGAGCCAATAAAATAATCTGCTGATGGAAATCAAAGAAAAAGAGAACGATTTTCCTTTTATTTTTTTTATAATAAGTGGTGGAGAGTCTCCTTAATTTAACCACGGAATCAGAAGGATGGAAATAGCCTTTAACAGTTCTCTAAGTCACCCCCCCCCCCCCCCAGACGAGGATTAGTGCACAATCCCGCTGGATTTTCGGACAGAGGACTTGAATAGAGGCGAGACACAGACCAGAGCCGTCAGACGATCGACGAGGCCAAGAGACCTGACACTCCCTGGGCAGGACCAACTAGGACTAACACGTTTAAACAAACATGTGCCGACCGCGAGACCATTGAAACAGACGAAACGAACTAAAAACACTTGTGCTAATAGGACATTCGATACGACTACTACCATCCCGTCCTTTGGTGGCCAAAAAAAAAAAAACAATTTTAATTACGTATTTTAAAATAACGACTATAATTCTGTGCCGGAACCCCTCCTTCCGAATCCAAGTGCCGATGTGAAGACGAATTATCCATTTGTTGGACAATTTAATTTTCAGTCCTACGAGTAAGACTTTGAAAAGAAAATTAAGTAAAGGTAGGATAGCATTTTTTTTTCAAAATGTCTACCTTTGTTTTGTAAGAATATTTTTTTACGACGACGGTATTTAGAATGTTGTCACATTGTTGATAATTTTTTTTACATGGGCAATGTTTTATGAATTACCTGATAATAAGATTGTTGACGCTTATAAGCAAATATAAAGCGACTTGCATAATATGAGATGAAGTGTTCTTAAAGTTATATTTATGAGACGAAATCAAGAGAAAAAAACCTATAAATGGGAAGGGTCATAAAAGTAAAGGAAACCCCGTTGACCATTTGTATAGGTAAAGCACGATACAAAAAAAAATCCTAAATGGGAAGGGCCTTGAACAATAGTAAAGGAAAACCCCTGATTCCATTCATTTAGGTAGAAAGTAAAGTTACAAACTCTTGCGAGAGGATCTAATCAAAACCTATAAATGGTAATTTTAAGGGCCTTGAAAGATAGTAAAGGGAAACCCTTATACCATTCATTTAGGTTAAAGGTTAAGTCGGGACTTTATAATAGTCAACCAAACATGAGGTTTGGTGAGAAAAATTTGAAGGAAAATGGTCGTAATGGAAGGGATAAAATTATTTCCATTCTTCCGAAATAATTACGAGAATCATTCCCCTTTCATAAAGACTTAACTTTTAAAGATTTTTTTTTCAAAGCAGATAGAGTATGCGTCAGATGTAGGACTATGCATTAGAATGAGATTATGTATTGTAATAAAAGTGTATACTTTACGGTACTGTGAAAAACACATTTTTGTCAATTGTGAAAAAGGGGTTCATTCAACGACAATGATATTTTTGTGAAAAGTGTCTCAATCTATATAATGAGAGCGTTTATATTCAATGAATTTTTTTTGTGAATCAAGATTTTTTTACGATTTTTTTTTATCACTACTGTATTTTTCTGCAAAAACTGCCACCACTGCCCAGAGGGAGAGAGAGAAAAAAACCAAGACAATTGTACATAGTGATTTTCGTATTTTTTGTGTCTTTATATGTTTATTTTTTTTTAGAAAGTGTATTTTGTAATTCTCTTCCTTTGTGTGTGCATTTAGATAACATAATATTTAGTAATATTTGTCTATGTATTTCATTTGTTAAAGCCATCTGAAAAAACGTTAATCGTGTTACTTTTTAGTCGGCGCGATAATATCAAATAAATATCACTTTGAACATTCGGTTTTATGTGAAATTAGCAGCAAGACAGCTTATTTCGTATCATAATCTCTTTAAACAAATCTTGGGGACAAGATTTTCGACAGTAGGGGGATTTATCATAATAAAAATTGCAGTGAATATAAGAATGAAACAAATTTTATGACTTTGCAGTTTTAGTCTGTCAAAAGATAACGAACGCGAGCTCTACAGATAAAAGTAATTAAAGAGGCTGATCAATAGGAATTAAACTTTTAAATCGGACGGTCCCACGAAAGAGATCATGGGAATGCAGCTGCTACTTGCTTGTTTATGAAAAGATGTATTTGGTTAGGGTGAATAAGGAACCAATGGTAATGAAGTGACCAGAGGTCAGATATTTGAATAAATTAGCTTCAACAAATAATATTTAAAGATTATGCAAAAGATTGGAAATTATTTTAAAAGTGCATTAGAAATTTTTAAAGTACTCAAGGTCACAATAATAGTCATTAAAATTCAAATTAAAATTTAAAGTTATTATTGCAAATTTCGAAGGAGTTAAAAATATGGAGATGTAAATTGACAAAGGTACACCTAGTATAAAATGACTGGCCGGGATAGACAGGACTTCAGTGGAAAGCTGAATCTTGACGGTCTTGGTTGCATTTTATACAGGTTGGGTAACATCTCCACTCCCCAACCATGGCCGCCGCTCTGGTCAACAAGTTTAAAAGGAATTATATAATAAGACAATATAGCAAAATTGAGCCATCCCGGTACCTCCACAAGCCAAGCGAGTTTACACTAGTTCGAGCCAATAAAATAATCTGCTGATGGAAATCAAAGAAAAAAGAGAACGATTTTCCTTTTATTTTTTTTATAATAAGTGGTGGAGAGTCTCCTTAATTTAACCACGGAATCAGAAGGATGGAAATAGCCTTTAACAGTTCTCTAAGTCACCCCCCCCCCCAGACGAGGATTAGTGCACAATCCCGCTGGATTTTCGGACAGAGGACTTGAATAGAGGCGAGACACAGACCAGAGCCGTCAGACGATCGACGAGGCCAAGAGACCTGACACTCCCTGGGCAGGACCAACTAGGACTAACACGTTTAAACAAACATGTGCCGACCGCGAGACCATTGAAACAGACGAAACGAACTAAAAACACTTGTGCTAATAGGACATTCGATACGACTACTACCATCCCGTCCTTTGGTGGCCAAAAAAAAAAACAATTTCAAATACGTATTTTAAAATAACGACTATAATTCTGTGCCGGAACCCCTCCTTCCGAATCCAAGTGCCGATGTGAAGACGAATTATCCATTTGTTGGACAATTTAATTTTCAGTCCTACGAGTAAGACTTTGAAAAGAAAATTAAGTAAAGGTAGGATAGCATTTTTTTTTTCAAAATGTCTACCTTTGTTTTGTAAGAATATTTTTTTACGACGACGGTATTTAGAATGTTGTCACATTGTTGATAATTTTTTTTACATGGGCAATGTTTTATGAATTACCTGATAATAAGATTGTTGACGCTTATAAGCAAATATAAAGCGACTTGCATAATATGAGATAAAGTGTTCTTAAAGTTATATTTATGAGACGAAATCAAGAGAAAAAAACCTATAAATGGGAAGGGTCATAAAAGTAAAGGAAACCCCGTTGACCATTTGTATAGGTAAAGCACGATACAAAAAAAAAATCCTAAATGGGAAGGGCCTTGAACGATAGTAAAGGAAAACCCCTGATTCCATTCATTTAGGTAGAAAGTAAAGTTACAAACTCTTGCGAGAGGATCTAATCAAAACCTATAAATGGTAATTTTAAGGGCCTTGAAAGATAGTAAAGGGAAACCCTTATACCATTCATTTAGGTTAAAGGTTAAGTCGGGACTTTATAATAGTCAACCAAACATGAGGTTTGGTGAGAAAAATTTGAAGGAAAATGGTCGTAATGGAAGGGATAAAATTATTTCCATTCTTCCGAAATAATTACGAGAATCATTCCCCTTTCATAAAGACTTAACTTTTAAAGATTTTTTTTTCAAAGCAGATAGAGTATGCGTCAGATGTAGGACTATGCATTAGAATGAGATTATGTATTGTAATAAAAGTGTATACTTTACGGTACTGTGAAAAACACATTTTTGTCAATTGTGAAAAAGGGGTTCATTCAACGACAATGATATTTTTGTGAAAAGTGTCTCAATCTATATAATGAGAGCGTTTATATTCAATGAATTTTTTTTGTGAATCAAGATTTTTTTACGATTTTTTTTTATCACTACTGTATTTTTCTGCAAAAACTGCCACCACTGCCCAGAGGGAGAGAGAGAAAAAACCAAGACAATTGTACATAGTGATTTTCGTATTTTTTGTGTCTTTATATGTTTATTTTTTTTTAGAAAGTGTATTTTGTAATTCTCTTCCTTTGTGTGTGCATTTAGATAACATAATATTTAGTAATATTTGTCTATGTATTTCATTTGTTAAAGCCATCTGAAAAAACGTTAATCGTGTTACTTTTTAGTCGGCGCGATAATATCAAATAAATATCACTTTGAACATTCGGTTTTATGTGAAATTAGCAGCAAGACAGCTTATTTCGTATCATAATCTCTTTAAACAAATCTTGGGGACAAGATTTTCGACAGTAGGGGGATTTATCATAATAAAAATTGCAGTGAATATAAGAATGAAACAAATTTTATGACTTTGCAGTTTTAGTCTGTCAAAAGATAACGAACGCGAGCTCTACAGATAAAAGTAATTAAAGAGGCTGATCAATAGGAATTAAACTTTTAAATCGGACGGTCCCACGAAAGAGATCATGGGAATGCAGCTGCTACTTGCTTGTTTATGAAAAGATGTACATGTATTTGGTTAGGGTGAATAAGGAACCAATGGTAATGAAGTGACCAGAGGTCAGATATTTGAATAAATTAGCTTCAACAAATAATATTTAAAGATTATGCAAAAGATTGGAAATTATTTTAAAAGTGCATTAGAAATTTTTAAAGTACTCAAGGTCACAATAATAGTCATTAAAATTCAAATTAAAATTTAAAGTTATTATTGCAAATTTCGAAGGAGTTAAAAATATGGAGATGTAAATTGACAAAGGTACACCTAGTATAAAATGACTGGCCGGGATAGACAGGACTTCAGTGGAAAGCTGAATCTTGACGGTCTTGGTTGCATTTTATACAGGTTGGGTAACATCTCCACTCCCCAACCATGGCCGCCGCTCTGGTCAACAAGTTTAAAAGGAATTATATAATAAGACAATATAGCAAAATTGAGCCATCCCGGTACCTCCACAAGCCAAGCGAGTTTACACTAGTTCGAGCCAATAAAATAATCTGCTGATGGAAATCAAAGAAAAAAGAGAACGATTTTCCTTTTATTTTTTTATAATAAGTGGTGGAGAGTCTCCTTAATTTAACCACGGAATCAGAAGGATGGAAATAGCCTTTAACAGTTCTCTAAGTCACCCCCCCCCCCCCAGACGAGGATTAGTGCACAATCCCGCTGGATTTTCGGACAGAGGACTTGAATAGAGGCGAGACACAGACCAGAGCCGACAGACGATCGACGAGGCCAAGAGACCTGACACTCCCTGGGCAGGACCAACTAGGACTAACACGTTTAAACAAACATGTGCCGACCGCGAGACCATTGAAACAGACGAAACGAACTAAAAACACTTGTGCTAATAGGACATTCGATACGACTACTACCATCCCGTCCTTTGGTGGCCAAAAAAAAAAAACAATTTCAAATACGTATTTTAAAATAACGACTATAATTCTGTGCCGGAACCCCTCCTTCCGAATCCAAGTGCCGATGTGAAGACGAATTATCCATTTGTTGGACAATTTAATTTTCAGTCCTACGAGTAAGACTTTGAAAAGAAAATTAAGTAAAGGTAGGATAGCATTTTTTTTTTCAAAATGTCTACCTTTGTTTTGTAAGAATATTTTTTTACGACGACGGTATTTAGAATGTTGTCACATTGTTGATAATTTTTTTTACATGGGCAATGTTTTATGAATTACCTGATAATAAGATTGTTGACGCTTATAAACAAATATAAAGCGACTTGCATAATATGAGATGAAGTGTTCTTAAAGTTATATTTATGAGACGAAATCAAGAGAAAAAAACCTATAAATGGGAAGGGTCATAAAAGTAAAGGAAACCCCGTTGACCATTTGTATAGGTAAAGCACGATACAAAAAAAAAATCCTAAATGGGAAGGGCCTTGAACGATAGTAAAGGAAAACCCCTGATTCCATTCATTTAGGTAGAAAGTAAAGTTACAAACTCTTGCGAGAGGATCTAATCAAAACCTATAAATGGTAATTTTAAGGGCCTTGAAAGATAGTAAAGGGAAACCCTTATACCATTCATTTAGGTTAAAGGTTAAGTCGGGACTTTATAATAGTCAACCAAACATGAGGTTTGGTGAGAAAAATTTGAAGGAAAATGGTCGTAATGGAAGGGATAAAATTATTTCCATTCTTCCGAAATAATTACGAGAATCATTCCCCTTTCATAAAGACTTAACTTTTAAAGATTTTTTTTTCAAAGCAGATAGAGTATGCGTCAGATGTAGGACTATGCATTAGAATGAGATTATGTATTGTAATAAAAGTGTATACTTTACGGTACTGTGAAAAACACATTTTTGTCAATTGTGAAAAAGGGGTTCATTCAACGACAATGATATTTTTGTGAAAAGTGTCTCAATCTATATAATGAGAGCGTTTATATTCAATGAATTTTTTTTGTGAATCAAGATTTTTTTACGATTTTTTTTTATCACTACTGTATTTTTCTGCAAAAACTGCCACCACTGCCCAGAGGGAGAGAGAGAAAAAACCAAGACAATTGTAAATAGTGATTTTCGTATTTTTTGTGTCTTTATATGTTTATTTTTTTTTAGAAAGTGTATTTTGTAATTCTCTTCCTTTGTGTGTGCATTTAGATAACATAATATTTAGTAATATTTGTCTATGTATTTCATTTGTTAAAGCCATCTGAAAAAACGTTAATCGTGTTACTTTTTAGTCGGCGCGATAATATCAAATAAATATCACTTTGAACATTCGGTTTTATGTGAAATTAGCAGCAAGACAGCTTATTTCGTATCATAATCTCTTTAAACAAATCTTGGGGATTTATCATAATAAAAATTGCAGTGAATATAAGAATGAAACAAATTTTATGACTTTGCAGTTTTAGTCTGTCAAAAGATAACGAACGCGAGCTCTACAGATAAAAGTAATTAAAGAGGCTGATCAATAGGAATTAAACTTTTAAATCGGACGGTCCCACGAAAGAGATCATGGGAATGCAGCTGCTACTTGCTTGTTTATGAAAAGATGTATTTGGTTAGGGTGAATAAGGAACCAATGGTAATGAAGTGACCAGAGGTCAGATATTTGAATAAATTAGCTTCAACAAATAATATTTAAAGATTATGCAAAAGATTGGAAATTATTTTAAAAGTGCATTAGAAATTTTTAAAGTACTCAAGGTCACAATAATAGTCATTAAAATTCAAATTAAAATTTAAAGTTATTATTGCAAATTTCGAAGGAGTTAAAAATATGGAGATGTAAATTGACAAAGGTACACCTAGTATAAAATGACTGGCCGGGATAGACAGGACTTCAGTGGAAAGCTGAATCTTGACGGTCTTGGTTGCATTTTATACAGGTTGGGTAACATCTCCACTCCCCAACCATGGCCGCCGCTCTGGTCAACAAGTTTAAAAGGAATTATATAATAAGACAATATAGCAAAATTGAGCCATCCCGGTACCTCCACAAGCCAAGCGAGTTTACACTAGTTCGAGCCAATAAAATAATCTGCTGATGGAAATCAAAGAAAAAGAGAACGATTTTCCTTTTATTTTTTTATAATAAGTGGTGGAGAGTCTCCTTAATTTAACCACGGAATCAGAAGGATGGAAATAGCCTTTAACAGTTCTCTAAGTCACCCCCCCCCCAGACGAGGATTAGTGCACAATCCCGCTGGATTTTCGGACAGAGGACTTGAATAGAGGCGAGACACAGACCAGAGCCGTCAGACGATCGACGAGGCCAAGAGACCTGACACTCCCTGGGCAGGACCAACTAGGACTAACACGTTTAAACAAACATGTGCCGACCGCGAGACCATTGAAACAGACGAAACGAACTAAAAACACTTGTGCTAATAGGACATTCGATACGACTACTACCATCCCGTCCTTTGGTGGCAAAAAAAAAAAAACAATTTCAAATACGTATTTTAAAATAACGACTATAATTCTGTGCCGGAACCCCTCCTTCCGAATCCAAGTGCCGATGTGAAGACGAATTATCCATTTGTTGGACAATTTAATTTTCAGTCCTACGAGTAAGACTTTGAAAAGAAAATTAAGTAAAGGTAGGATAGCATTTTTTTTTTCAAAATGTCTACCTTTGTTTTGTAAGAATATTTTTTTACGACGACGGTATTTAGAATGTTGTCACATTGTTGATAATTTTTTTTACATGGGCAATGTTTTATGAATTACCTGATAATAAGATTGTTGACGCTTATAAACAAATATAAAGCGACTTGCATAATATGAGATGAAGTGTTCTTAAAGTTATATTTATGAGACGAAATCAAGAGAAAAAAACCTATAAATGGGAAGGGTCATAAAAGTAAAGGAAACCCCGTTGACCATTTGTATAGGTAAAGCACGATACAAAAAAAAAATCCTAAATGGGAAGGGCCTTGAACGATAGTAAAGGAAAACCCCTGATTCCATTCATTTAGGTAGAAAGTAAAGTTACAAACTCTTGCGAGAGGATCTAATCAAAACCTATAAATGGTAATTTTAAGGGCCTTGAAAGATAGTAAAGGGAAACCCTTATACCATTCATTTAGGTTAAAGGTTAAGTCGGGACTTTATAATAGTCAACCAAACATGAGGTTTGGTGAGAAAAATTTGAAGGAAAATGGTCGTAATGGAAGGGATAAAATTATTTCCATTCTTCCGAAATAATTACGAGAATCATTCCCCTTTCATAAAGACTTAACTTTTAAAGATTTTTTTTTCAAAGCAGATAGAGTATGCGTCAGATGTAGGACTATGCATTAGAATGAGATTATGTATTGTAATAAAAGTGTATACTTTACGGTACTGTGAAAAACACATTTTTGTCAATTGTGAAAAAGGGGTTCATTCAACGACAATGATATTTTTGTGAAAAGTGTCTCAATCTATATAATGAGAGCGTTTATATTCAATGAATTTTTTTTGTGAATCAAGATTTTTTTACGATTTTTTTTTTATCACTACTGTATTTTTCTGCAAAAACTGCCACCACTGCCCAGAGGGAGAGAGAGAAAAAACCAAGACAATTGTACATAGTGATTTTCGTATTTTTTGTGTCTTTATATGTTTATTTTTTTTTAGAAAGTGTATTTTGTAATTCTCTTCCTTTGTGTGTGCATTTAGATAACATAATATTTAGTAATATTTGTCTATGTATTTCATTTGTTAAAGCCATCTGAAAAAACGTTAATCGTGTTACTTTTTAGTCGGCGCGATAATATCAAATAAATATCACTTTGAACATTCGGTTTTATGTGAAATTAGCAGCAAGACAGCTTATTTCGTATCATAATCTCTTTAAACAAATCTTGGGGACAAGATTTTCGACAGTAGGGGGATTTATCATAATAAAAATTGCAGTGAATATAAGAATGAAACAAATTTTATGACTTTGCAGTTTTAGTCTGTCAAAAGATAACGAACGCGAGCTCTACAGATAAAAGTAATTAAAGAGGCTGATCAATAGGAATTAAACTTTTAAATCGGACGGTCCCACGAAAGAGATCATGGGAATGCAGCTGCTACTTGCTTGTTTATGAAAAGATGTATTTGGTTAGGGTGAATAAGGAACCAATGGTAATGAAGTGACCAGAGGTCAGATATTTGAATAAATTAGCTTCAACAAATAATATTTAAAGATTATGCAAAAGATTGGAAATTATTTTAAAAGTGCATTAGAAATTTTTAAAGTACTCAAGGTCACAATAATAGTCATTAAAATTCAAATTAAAATTTAAAGTTATTATTGCAAATTTCGAAGGAGTTAAAAATATGGAGATGTAAATTGACAAAGGTACACCTAGTATAAAATGACTGGCCGGGATAGACAGGACTTCAGTGGAAAGCTGAATCTTGACTGTCTTTGTTGCATTTTATACAGGTGAGATTATTTTGTAGACTTGCGCACGTTTTGATCAAAATTATTTAAATTTTCACATGGCTTATTTTATTAACAAGTTAAACTTTTTTATATTAAAAGTAGTTATATTTCTATTAAGGTTTAGTATATTTTGTAAAATTATTTATTGAAATTATAAATATTAGAAATAGATTGTTTACTTTAATAAAGAGTGGAAAGCTGAATCTTGACTGTCTTGGTTACATTTTATACAGGTTGGGTAACATCTCCACTCCCCAACCATGGCCGCCGCTCTGGTCCACAAAGAAGAACAAAATTCCTTTTATTTTTTTTTATAATAATATTAAGCAAAGAGCTCGAATCCAAACATTATAATTGCAATTGTATTATTACTTAAAGTCCCTCTAGAGAATTTTTCACTCTTATGGAGACGCCACCACTTGCCGGTGGGGAACCGCAAACTTTTTCTTTGCTCGGCACTTGGGGCCATAGAGGAAGGAGTGATCTTTCTCGTACCAGCACCTCCAGCAACACGGGACCTCGGTTTCTACAGTCTCATCCGATGTACCGTTGTCCATGTCCCAAGTAAAGTGGAATTCGAGTCCGCGGCGTGAGGATCAACTCCTGACTTACCGACTCTGGAGCAGACGCTCTAACCAGTGCGTTAGGCGGGCGTCAATGAAGTGCTGTAATAATCTTCGATTTGCGCCAGTGCTTTACTCATTTCAAGTTTTATTTATCGTATGTTCTCCTCAACTTTATTAAAGACATCTGATAATTTACCACATATTTAACTACTATTCCTGAATGTTTCTTCACCTTTCAACCGTTTAAGAAAGGTGAAGAAACATTCAGGAATAGCAGTTAAATATGTGGTTAATTATCAACCGTTTAAGAACCCCGTGGGGATCCGGGTTAGAATAGGTCCTCAGTACCCCCTTGCTTGTCGTAAAAGGCGACTAAATGGGGCGGTCCTTCGGACGAGACCGTATAAACAGAGGCCCCGTGTCACAGCAGGTGTGGCACGATAAAGATCCCTCCCTGCTCAATGGCCCCGAGTGCCGAGCATAGGCCCAAATTTGCAGCCCTTCACCGGCAATGGTGACGTCTCCATATCAGTGAAATATTCTGGAGAGAGACGTTAAACAGTATACAATCAATCAATCAACCGTTGAAGAAGAGCTGTTTGTGAATGTGGACGTATTAGGTGTCGCAACTCTGTCTACTTTTAACAGTTACTTTTTTCGCGGAGCTAACTCCCGAGACGCAAAAATTCAGTAAAGAGATGATTCTTCTACCACTTAGTTGTCATTAAAAGGATGCTACCACCAGTTAAACAGTCCTATCACCGACAAATGAAGCAGCACATGAATTATTTGACTTTTCTGTGCATGACAAAGGCACACAAATACACAAAATTCGAATCTGTTTGAAAGTAAAACGTGCTCAAAACAGATGTGGACCTTTCGAATGAAAAATATATAGAACAAGATAATGATGATTCATTTATTAATAAGGAAAGCAACTGTCAAAAACGAATTTTATGCTAACATGATATTACAAAAATAGCTTTAACATCACACATGATACATATTGTATTTTCACGTGATAAATTCTTCGTTGTTTGTGTGTGACATCATGTGCGAAGCAGTCAAATGGCGAGATGGCGACACAATTCAAATGCTGCTTCATTTGTCGGTGAAAGGGCCGTTAAACTGGCGCTTTCATTCTTTTAACAGATCTAAGAGAATACTCGAACCTGGATATTATCCGTGAAATCGCGTATATACTCGATATTATGGTATCGTTGAATCCGCGAACGTATAGGAGGTGTAATTACCTAATAAAACTTAAACAATGGGATGGCGCATGTTGCCGAGTTAATTTTCATCTAGATACACATGTTTTCTAAAAGTATCACTAGCCAAGTAATAATTTGGGCGTCAAGATTAATGCGCTTAGGACAACAAATACCCGTGGAGCTCAGTGCATTTCATGATCAGCACACAAAAAGGCGTTCGATTTGTTTTATATTTTTCGTAATGTTGAAAGTATATGCATCTTCCTAATGTTCATTCCCAACATAATAGAACTTTAAAATATCAGAATTTGGGAATTCATAATTATTCCACATGAACACGACAAACATGAACAATTTGGAAACAAATCAAATTATACTGAAACACATCTCACACATAAGATATGATGCCATGTATAAACAAGGGATTGTCCATCGTATCTAATTATGCGTCATTAATTACTTTCACATTCATCTTGTGCATAAAATCAAATTTATTTATAAAATGTGTAGCTAATGTAGTAATGATAAAAATATCTAATATTTCGGCTAAAATTCCCTCTTTCTCTTTTTTAAATCTCTTTTTTTTATCATTGAAACATATTTGAAGAATATGTCTTCTACATTTTAGCGGAGACAAGGATAGTTTCTAGAATACAGCCTATGAGAGAACATAATTGTTGATCGTTTAATATCGCTTAGTCATCAATATTTTACCATTTCTTGGCGACTTCAAAGGCTTTTGACCAACTCTGACAAAACAACCTCGATTGTGTTTTACATGTGTCCAAGAGACATTTCTTTGAATGTCATGGTCGGTTATTTCCTTTACACAACATGAGACTACAAGTAAATGTAGTTTAAACTCAAGTAGCTTGAGTAGCAAAGACCCCCCCCCCCTCCCCTCACAAAAAAAAAACACAAAACACAAGAAATATAATCGACTGACAAAAGCCGCTAGAAAAGAAATACATTTCTAAGTCGTGGATTGTGCTCAGAAACCTACTCTCTCTCAAAATGTTATTTTTAATATACAGTAATTGACTTGACAACATTTTCACATTTAAATCTAACAAATTATATGTTGCCCCAATTGCAGTCTATAACTGGTTTATTATAGCCTTCAGTTAAGATAGAAACACTAAAATTTTAAACATATGTATTCATATGTATACCCGATTTCTTTATAAGTGATATTTTTGCTCAAGGACAACAAAGAATGAAAAAAAAAATCATTAAAATTATTATAAAATATATATTATTTACACGAAGCATTATTTATTTCCATAATGTAATGTTTCAAATAGCATCAGCGGTTACACTTGAAGCTTCCGCTATTTCTGTGTCGTCGACATTGAAAGCCGACTAATTACTTACTATTAGCAGTGACGTTGCAGCCTATCGATTCTCACGTAGCACTAACAGACTGGTCATCAAAAATATTGTTAGACATATGAAAATCTTTACATTTATTTGAATATTTCTTTAGATTAAAAAAATATAGAAAGATATTTATAAAGAAGGGGTACAACAATTAGATATATTTGGCTTTAAGTTGTTTAAATTCAGATTTTTTTTTTTACAAACAAAGCGGAGAAACACGTGTTAATTTTTTATTTTAACCTAAGTCAAAGGGATAAAAGTATAAAAATACATAACATTTATTCTAAAAAGAATAGGCTACATAAAACCTCAAACCTATAGAGATAAAATTCAATAATCATGATTTATTTCTATTTAGAAAACTCTACCTTCTGCGGTCAAATTTTCTTTAGAAAAAATCTGAAATCGGGACATTTAATTTAGCAGTGCGTCCACGGCGATATGCTTGTGTAAAGCTGGAAAAAAAACCCTCGAGCATAGTTTTGTCATTATTGTGTCATTATTGTAAAATTTTGTCATTTTATTGTAAGGAGTTTATCATGGATAGCAATTTTAATAAAAGATTTATTGTTGAAGATTTATTCTGTATGTGCCAATATTTTGCATATACTTTTGTCAAGAGTTCTTTTTAAATTGTTAAAAGTATTCAATTGAATGCCAGTGTTGAAGAACTGATACCATAGTCAATGCACTTTTTGTAAACTTATTTAGGTAAAATAAAAGCAATTCAGTGATAAATGCAACAGTTAAAAATAAAATCATTTGTATCAATAATGCACTTATTCGTTTAATCTCCAAATATTATTTTATCAAAATAGTTCAACAATATATCTTGATAATAATACATGTATATAGAAAAGGTATAAAATTAATACAATGCCGCAATATTTTACTACATGTTAAGAATATCTTTCTCTCGGATCATCCTTTTTGTGAAATGGATTTAACATGGTTTATATATCACTATCGACGAAATAAGGAACGCTAAAATATATACTTATATATTCTGTAAATAGAACATTTTAAAAAACCAAATATATTTTTCTTATTTTCTGTTTAGAATCAAAGTAAAAAGTTAATTAATAATACAAGCTCTATTTATCACCACGACAATGATTCCATTGTACAAATACTTGTCTTAAACAGCATTATCCTTTTTTTTGATATTCTTCTATGAAAAAATACGGATAACATTAACTAATTAGAAATTATCTGTTTATATTATCATCTTACCGAAGCAAAGGTATCCATACGCATTTATAACTGCCAAAAATGTTATGATGTGAAGAAAACACATCTTGGTCACTAATGAACAAAATCACAACTGTAAGATGTGTTATGAGGAATTGGAAGTGAGACAATAGTAACCAACAAACGAGGAAGTTCTGTTCCGGTCTATTGCTTCGCAGCATTAAAGAACTGAAGAGATGAATAATAATATTTTGGACAGAATGGAAAGATTAAGTTTGTTGCAAGTATAGAAAACTGCGAAATACCAGTGTTGTAGAGTAGGATTTCCCACATACCCAGTTTTCCCCTCGGAAATTGTACTCAAGATTAGGATTTCCACCCGAGGGGAATTCTCAAACCAGAGCCAAATACCCCCTCTTTCTTCCTCGGAGTAGGATTCCCCCTTGTTATAGAATCAATATAAATCACAGTGTCGCAATTTTTTTTCTTTTTCGTGAAAACAAGTAAACAACAAACATATTTTAAAATGGTGAATGAGTGTTTTTGACTTATGTACATATGTAGCAAGGATTTTCAAAGCATTGTAATCAAGGAGTTTCATCGCAAAATAAAATTTCTGTTTTATATAAAAAAAATTTTTATAGACATAATGTAGCAAAAAGCTCAATCCCTCCACTGATTTGCAAACACATTGCGGAAACTCCTAAAACATAAAAGAGATCACAATTCTGTACAAAAATATTATTGAAGCGGAAAAAAATGCAACATTGATCTTTAAATCATCAAGACACACTCATACACCAAAAATTAGCCAAGTAGATTCAAACATTTAGGAAAAAAGTATATATGAGAAACCATTTGGGATAGACAGTTGCGCATGTGAGTTAAAGAAAATGCTAAGATTTGTTTTCTAATACATTCTTGGTACCCACGACATGCAATAGCCAGTACACATTATGACGTCATATTGTGACGTCATCGACCTGTACTACACAAGTTTATAAGAAACATCAACAAAATCGCTTCGGCGCAAGGGCATCCTTACTTTGTTTTACAGAAACAAGGTATCAAAAGACGCAGGATATTCCAAGGATTTAAGATATTGCTGCACAAATGTCGGCAGTGCAATTGGTTACTTACTATTCGTGCAGTTTTAAGTTTTAACAGGGTAAAAATTCACTGTCCAGGGTAAGTTTCCTAAAATTTTTATCAATTGAAAAGTGCATAGGATTTGTGCAGCAATTTTATTAATTTTAAGAATATTCACCTTAAATTATTATACCTTGTTTATTTTAAATTAGATAGGATAGGCCCTTGCGCCGACTTGATTTGGTTTATATGATTTAATACCTTGAATGGGAGAAAACAATGACGTCATAATATGACGTCATAATGTGCACTTGCATTAAAAAACTGTGGGTACTGAGCATGTATCAGAAAATCAATTTGAACCTTCTCTGTACATAAAATATACAAATTATGAATTTTCATTAGCTTATTTGCATTAAAATATCCATATTTAGCCTTAACTCACTTGCGTGGGCAAATAGACAATCAGACGAACGGGCAGACGCATTGTAAACACACGGTGCCACTGGTTTTACCGATTTTTGTGATCTAAAACGTTTGATTAGACGGTGGCTGAAGAAAGATTTTCATTTTCATTCTACGTATACAACATAAAACATCTGGTCGTTTTTTTTTAAAGAGAGACAATTATTAGAATGTACCGCCCCTCCCCTTCAAATATACATATATAAGTATGACATTTATATTTTATTATGGGTAAAATTGGCTCTTGGGGGGATATTGCAAGAAAAGCGACACAGATTTCCGGTTAGAACCCCCTCCTCTTCGCCCGAAAAATCGATTCTGGTGTTGGATTTCTGGAGGGGAAATATTACTTTAGGGCCAGTTTGCTGTGGAGGTAATCCTACTCTAGAGCCAGTTTTCTGGAGGGGGAGTTAAAGGGGGAAAGCTTACTCTACCATACTGATAATGTTTTCAATGGCTTGCTGGATAGCCCAATACGGTATACAATTTGATCTCACAATATTCTTTTTATATTAAGTATTCTGAAAGAAGCTGAAAATTTAGGAGCATTTCTTAAATATAATGCTCATTTTACAAAAATATTGTTATTCAAGTTGTGGTTATTACATAATTATACTTTGGAATACATTTTGAAACACATAAAGGTAAGGTTTGCGTTAACAGGGAGATAACTCTTGCGAATCACCAAAGCGTTTGAAACAGGCAAATTTAAACCAGCGATGCTAAGCATCTCCGTAACGAATTTCCTCTGTCATACTTGATGTTTATTGTCACTTAATCTAATGTTAGGACTAAAAACAAAGGACGTTTTCAGGAGACAGTCTTATAACAAATCAAAGCATAGGAATCTTAGAAGCCTTTGAGATTAACGTGATGCATGTGGATGAACCAATAAAGGAGGACTTGTTTATTTTCGATACGAAACGTGGCAAGTTGCACGGCAATTCCGATCAGAAGAAAGTCATTGACGCATTGTGCTGATGTGTGTTTCTCGCTTCACCACTACACTAAAATTTTAAGTGAGAATGGGAAAGAAAAAAGACCTGAGAGTATCCTGTAAAGTATTATGCTATATGCAGTCCGAACCGGGAAGAAAAACGATGAATAAACGGTACAAGGATGTCAGGATTTGACTGATATCCCAACATTGCCAAAAAATTAAAAAATGCATTCATTCAAGAAGTTATGAAAAATAAAATCCTTGCTGTTTAGGCCTCAGAACAGGTATTCAATTGTTCAAATTACTTTTTTAAATGAGGTTTGATTTTAATAAATATCCCATTTAATAATTAATAAAAAAAAGATAAAGATTGTGCATGACAAGAACATTAATTTTCTTGATCAAGCATTTGAATTTCACTAATTCAATCTGTAAATTTTACAATAATTTCATATTGATTCTTCATTCATAATATTGGAAATTTATTCATTTCATTGAGTGAATGAAACTCAGTGCAATTCCTTATGCTATTCAAAAAATGCAATTCCTTAAATGTTATTGTAAAAATGAACACATGTGATTTCAGATCATGGGTCATTCATTGGAATAGATAAGAACCAAAAAAGTACTTCAGTGTTTCCTAAAAAGATTTGTGCCATCAATCAAAGTAGAGGTCATCCCATATCAGCTCAAGAATATTAAAGAAAGTTGGATGGATCAAGCTAAGATGTTGAACCAGACATGGCAAAATCAATGGAGATGGAGAAGAACTTCTGACTTGTTATACCCAATGCATATTTTTATATGTTTATAGATTATAGAAGAAAATTTAATGTTCAACAACATCCTTATCTAGTATATACATGCTGTTTTCCATATATTTAGAAAAGATGTGTATCATTATGCAATGATTGCAGTTCATGCTCTGCTTTTCCATCTTTGAATTTGTTTTCAGAAAAATAAATGTATACTACATAGGTATTAATTGAAGGTTGCTTTTGTCTATACTTATATGTAACAAATTTCTTAAAAGGGTTTGTAAAATTGCAAGGAAATTAATACATGAACAATTAAGATTAATATTTTTATTCATTAATTTTGTTCTTCCCAGGACCTAATATGCTCAAATAAGTGTTTCTGAAAACTGAAAAGTTTTGTATATAAAGCTGCAATGAACATGTATAATTATATCTAATGTAACAGTTTAAAACATGACACTTGGCAATTGTAAGGTTGTTAATTTAGTAGGAATGATAAGACCAATTTAGTAATCTAATAAAATTAAATTTTTTTCACAAATACATGTAGTTTATCTTAAAATTGTTTACATTTATAATCTTTTAATTTTTTTCATGTATTTTGATAAAAAAAAAACAGAAAATTTTGTTATATTTATTATTTAAACTATTATTTCATGGATATCAAGGAAATATATCTATCACTGTAGCATTGTTTCTTTTACCTGTTCTTGACAAATATTTATCATAATGACAGTGTTATGTCATTTTGCAGAATTCGCCTTTTCTCTGAAATCAGAAGTACTCTGTAAACTCATTAAAGTATGAATTGATGTCACTTAGAATTCATCTTTATTTTGTTCTGTCTGATATTTCAATTTAGATTCTAAGACTATATCTAATCCAATGATTGAGCTAATGTCCATGAAGTGTAGAAATAGGCCATCTTTAAAAAATGTTTGGTTGTCGGCCTCTCCAGACCGACTGACTTAAATGACCAGACTGAAAACTTTTTTTTCAATGCAGGGCAGTATTTTTTTTTCTGTTTATTCCTCTTATCCCCCTTAAAAAATGCTGTTGAAGATTTTCTCACCTACTGACCCAATAATTTTACCCTGAGTCAAGAGAGGGCAAACAAACATTACATTAAAGATAGCATCTCTACTATTCCAAGTAAAGAAATAATTTAATTATAAAAACAGCAGCCTCGTGGATGCAATGCTTACAACATTTCACTCAAAGAATGGCATTCTTGTATAATGACAATCACCATACATAACTGAAGAAAGATATTTTGCTAAAAAGATGTCTAGAAGTTACTACATGTTGGAATAACTAATCAGCATGAGGTCAAATTCATAGGCATTTGGTTTAGTTGCAACATGTTCTGAAGTATGTTTATATACATATACATGTACTTCTAAAGGTGTTGCAGTATAATTCATGGACAATTTCATCAGAATATTCAGATGTAAAGATTGCCATAAATACTAGAGTTTTTCCATGGAATAAATTTTTAGACCATCATGTAGCACAGGAGGAGTTTTATTTTGAATATTTTTTGCCAATTTATGTCTAAAAACAATATCAAAAACAACATTTAATCTTTAACTTTCACCATGACAAGGTGATATCAATGTTGTCTTTAAAAGTGTAGAAAAAGCCTGATTTTTAAGTTCCGAACACATAATATAGCCCGTTTCCATGGAAATAATATTGGGGACATACAGATTTTTTTAGTTCAAATTAATGAAAATGATCAAATTAATAACTTCATGGATTTTGATGGAATCGGTAGATATGTAAAACGTTGGTTTTTATATTTTTGTTGCCATGGCAACGGTTTCACTTTATCAAGGAAAATTGAAAAATCTTCTTTTTTACCCAAATTTTCACATTTTTGATAAAGGAAAATTAAACGTTTAAATAATAGAAGCATGAATTATACTAATTACGGTCATTTTGATAATAAAAGTTTGATAATTTATAAAATAAATCAATTTTTTCAATGAAAATAATATATGAGGTGAAATATGAAATACGTTAAATTTGGCGTCTTTTACTCAAAAAATGAGACGGGCAATATCTTTGAAAATGATATTAAATAATGAAGCTAATCTCCCTGAATAAATTGATATATAGCATGTGTGCATATTAAAAAAAATATGAGTTGGAGGGAGACGCAAACCTTACCTTAAAACCAGAAGAATTTCATTTGAAAAATACATGAATGTAAAGAACCGGAATAATTCCAACACTTGCACACAGATCGGTTTGCTTACTACCGGTAATGCATACATATGCATGTATCTTAATATGTAGGTGTTATTACCAATTAATAAATAATCACTCTTTGAAACAAAAATTGTTTATTCGAAAACTTTTCCCTCATAAAGAAAAATATAACACAGATTACAGATCGTAAAAATGTAAGTAATGTATAAGTGTGTGAACAAACACAGTTTATCATCATTTCCTTTGTCCGAATACTCCACAATTTATAATGAACAGTTAAAATGTGCGGACAAAATTTCTATTTACGAAATCCCTTTAATGCGTAGACAAATTTTCTTTTGAAAAATCTCAAATCGAGACAATTCTTTAGCAGTTTGTATATTCATGACAATAGACTTGACTTGTAATTGTTTTAATTATTTTGAGGCAGTTTTGTCACAGTTGTTTTTATTTTGTTATTTTATTGTAAAGATGTTAAACAGGCTTATTTAATTTAATCAAAAGATTTATTGTCTAAGATTAGCCCTGTATGCGCCAGTAGCACAAAATTTGCAGGTGCTTTGTCAAGAATTCTTTTCAAAATGTTAAAATCATTGTAAAACACCGATTGATAAAATATTGATACCATCAAGCTGCTGTCTTTTAAAAATGTGAACCCTATGCATTTGTTTCTAATGAAAATCAAAGAAAAGAGCAAGAGCCAGGTTGGGCCTTATTTGGCCCTGAGAATTTCCGAAAAATCAAAACCGCTCAGTTTAGGTTGCAAGTGAAGTTTTTATTTCTTGGAGTGTTGGTGACCTTGTATCTATTAATTGTGACGTAATTTTTCATCTAGTCAATTGATTATGACGTCATTAAATGCGTCATTTTCCTCATATTGTGTAAATTCCTTTGACAATGGCCTAAAATTGAGGAATTTTTTCAATATTTCATATAGAGCACAACCTCTGATCCAAAATATGCAAATACATAATGAAAGCTCTGTTTCTGAAGATCAAATCGCATTTTTTATTTTTTGGATCGTGGGCTGTGCTCATATCTTAATTCTTTGCTGAAGGTAGTGAAATACGCATGTTTTCTGCAAATTTCAAAAACATTGCAATTTCTCAAACCATGTTTTCCAATATCTGGATTCTCAAAACGAAATTTTATTATAGAAAATGAAAGCACAAAGTGTCTACTTTATTTTGACATATAAAATGTGAAAAAGGGTGATAGTTAATTATTTGATATAAGTACAGGACCATTTATGCATAACTTGGCTCTACCTCTTTCTATATATAGTGATTTAATGTTTTTTACACATGTCTTGTCATTTTCGTTGTTCTTCAATTCTGATTAATTAGGTTTTAATGATTTAAGAATCATGGACCGGAAATGATATGAGTAATAAATGTTGATCTAGGTATCTTTCACAATTGTAATGTTGCCTTTAAAATTAACAAAAAAATCAAAAAAAGGTTTCAGGATGCAAGTATCGTAATGACTGAAATTATCTTCATTGGAAGATCCAGGGGCAGAGCGGTCCGGATGTCGCGGAACTCCGTTTAATTTTGCAGAAATTGAAAGAAAGAATGTTTACCTCTTATATATATATACAGTCCCTGAAACGTTCTACTTTCCCACCTGAACGGTGAACGAACGCTGAACGAACGGTGAACGAACGCTGAACGAACGCAGAGCGAACGGTGAGTGAACGATGTGCGAACGGTGAACGCAACTTGGTGAACGATGTGTGAACGGTGAACGGTGAGTGAACGAGAATTGACTGTATATACAGTCCCTGAAACGTTCTACTTTTCCCACCTGAACGGTGAACGAACGCTGAACGAACGGTACGCTGAACGAACGCAGAGCGAACGGTGAACGCAGAACGTGAGTGAACGCAGAACGCGAACGGAGCGCGAACGCGAGCGCAAAGTGAACGGTGAACGAACGGTGAACGCAAGAGGAACGATTTATTCGGAATGCCTTTGGTCTTTTCCTTGCATTGAAATTATTCTTTTATTCTATAATTTAAATGTCATAAATAAATTATAAATAAACAATAGATAAACAAAAGAGAAACAAATAAACAGATATAAATAAATAATAAAAATAAAATTCTCCACAAACGTTGTTTAAATCGATATCTTAATAACATAATTTTAATCGCCGTCAAACATGTTTTTGTTACCGCGTGTAGTTAAAAAATAAATTAATCTTCTATAGTAAATAATTATGATTATTCTTTTAACTATTACTGAGACAAACAATAAATAAATAAATAAATTAATTAATTAATCAATAAATAAATAAAAATATTTTTTCTGCACATACCTATGTTTAAATCGATATTTTAATAGCATGATTTTTATCGCCGTCAAACGTGTATTTGTTACCGCGTGTGGTTAAAAAATAAATTAATCTACTTGTATAGTAAATAATTATGCTCATTCTTTTCACTAATAAAATAATGTGGACTTCTGAAGATAAAAATACTACTAATAGAATGAATTAATTACATTTTACGGGGTTGAAACAACCGTACATATATTTCCGTGCCAAAGCGATTCTGAGTAAAATAACGGATTTTTTTTTTAATTCACAATTATCTGTTGACATTGACTGTTATCGTACTGCATAAAAATTCTCGTTTTATTTCAATTCTACTGCAAAGTACATGTATTCTATATTTATGTGCCTTTTTATTCTTTTATGACGATTATTTTAGCTAACTTATTCATGTATCTGTAGACATTTCCCGGCCGTGATTATACTCGGTCAAGATGTTGGAAATTATTTGTTATACATGCGTAGATTAATCTTTTAAAACTAAATAGGCAATCTGTTGTCATAATTTTTATTGAACAGAGAAATGAACGAGAGAGAGAGAGAGAGAGAGAGAGAGAGAGAGAGAGAGAGAGAGAGAGAGAGAGAGAGAGAGAGAGAGAGAGAGAGAGATAACCCCTCGATTCTCAGATATATATTATATCAAATAAAAATTCTTATTATTTTTCCTAAATATTCCAAGCAACAAAGGTAATCTTTTTTTTAGATTAACAAATCAATTTGACAGTTATCATTGGCTTTTAGTTTCTATCATCAAGTTCACACAGTTCACAGGAAGTCCGTGCTACATTTGTAGTAGCGTGCTTGTGCTGTCAATCAAAATAATTCGACACAGTGGAGATGTGGAAATCGCGTTTCACCGAATATGCCGAAGGGAAAGAGTCACTTAGTATTCCAAGAAATTTTAATATTTTTCCCTATCATTTCTAGATCTGATTTTTGCATTCCTGCAGAAAAAAAATAATTCGAATATATACTTGGAAGGATTAAGTTTTAAATTGAATGTGAAACACATTCCCTGACAATTTAAAATACTACTGTAGGCACAAGTTTATACTAAAATACTATTGTTTAATGACTATTTGATGTTGGTTCTAAGACTGGTTTTAAATTAAATATTAATTGAAATTTACTGTAAAAACTAAATAAGAATTTTATTTCGGGAGAAAGGGCACGGGGGGGGGGGGTTTCTTAATTATATTGAATGGCAAAAAACATATTTTAAAACATATGTGTAGGTACGGTGAAGGAAGGAATTTTCCTTCTCTAATAATAGACTATTTTAAACAGTTTCTAAAATTTAAAACCACACCATTAATTTAATTATCTCTAAAGATATTTAGTTGACTGAATATTTGCAGCACTGTTCATAGTTCTCAAACCTACATGTCGTTTAAATACGTGTTACTCTAGAAATAGTTTTTTTATTTAGTTTTTTTTTTATTTATTCTTATTCTGTTAAAGACTTATTAATTATTATACATCCATTAATAATTTAACCTCTTTAAAATTACAGCAAATTGATGTCGTGCGTGAAACATTTGTACATTGCCCTTTTCTTAAGTTAATATTTTAGCATCGTTCTACATACATGTAGGTACTTAATGTATTCATTATTTTCTAGGGAATATTCATGAAATAAGTAACAGCTGAGTTATAATAATAGAAATATAAATATATAGATATTTTTGCAATGAAATAATTATTCTTCTAACACGATATCTAAGTTATATCTAAGTTATTTAATTAAAAAACATGTAAATCCTTACCATTAAAAAGATAAGTCCTTTCACTTCGGAGTTCCGAATGACAATGAAGACTGAACGATAAGTGAACGGTGAACGCAAAGTAAACGGAACGAAGAGCGAACGGTGAACGTTTTGTGAACGGTGAACGCGAGCGCACGGTGAACGGTGAACGCAATACTGTGAACGAAGAGCGAACGGTGAACGCACGCTGAACGAACGGTGAACGAACGCTGAACGAACGGTGAACGAACGGTGAGCGAACGGAAATATGGGAAAGTAGAACGTTTCAGGGACTATATATATATATATATATATATATATATATATATATATATATATATATATATATATATATATATATATATATATATATATATATATATATATATATATATATATATAAAGCATTAAATATGATTAACGACACGAACAATAAAAATTGTCGAATTTTCTGGACGCCCTGTCCCTTCCTAAGGACGAAAAAAGTTAAAAAGTCATAAGAACAAAGGAAAAAGAGAAACAAAAACAACTATCGGGTATACTCGGGTGAAGTCTTCCCGATAGACCGGACGCATTTCATAGCGGTCCGGATTTCTTTCTTTATTAGTGTTCTTAAAAAATTCCAATCAACATGTAATTAATTATGTAAATATCTAGACAGTGTTTAGTAGTTTAGTAGTAGTGCTAGTTGTTTTTGTTTCTCTTTTTCCTTTGTTCTTACCTCTTAACTTTTTTCTTTGGCCCGAGGAAGGGACAGGGCGTTCCGAAAATTTGACAATTTTTATTATTCGTGTCGTTGGTCATTTTTAGTACTTTATATAAATTTCCATCCGTGTTCTTGTATCTACTTGGTAGATCCGACATTTAGGATACAGTGTTGTTGGTTTTTTAGTGCTTTTTATTTATATATTTATATATTATATATATATATATATATATATATATATATATATATATATATATATATATATATATATATATATATATATATATATATATATATGTAAACCAACTTTTATTCGAGTGTGAGATATTTTCGTGAAGTTTGCGAGAGCCTCGTCATCGCGAATATTTCTCGCCGCGAACAGGTCCTTATAGTATATTTGTCTATTAAAAACAGATGCAAAAAGTCTTGATTGCGAAAATTAATCGTCGCGAACTAGTTTGTCCCTGGTAAATCGCGAAATAAAGTCGTCGCGAATAAAAGTTGGTTTACAGTACTTAAAATAAAAAAGAAAAACACGAAAAACTCCAGTAAAGCTTTAGGCCTTTCATTCTATCTTCAAAAGCTTTACAAAATAAACAACTGTAGTAACATAGTAACGTTACACAATAATTGGCGGAGTATATATGACGTCGTTATTATGAAGTCAAATGTACTATGACGTCATAGTTAACAGCTCTTTGCGCACAGATAAAAGTACGGGAAATTTTCAAGTTCTTAATAAAATGCAGATATACATATGCATACATAATTAAATCTAATTGATATACATTACATCAGATTGTTAAGCTTTGGTTTTAACGCACAAATAAAATGTTTTTCTTTCTGACGTCTACTTATATCATTTCCTCCTGCTTCTTTATAAAACGGAAATATCGTAAATTTCTTTTGTCCGCACACGTCTAAATGTTCACTTAATGGTATTTGTCTATACTCCGGAGTGTAAATCTGTTGCTTGTGGGTACGAGCCCGGGTACGGAGGGTGTTACTGGTCTCACCTATATAATACTCACTACATCCTGGACAGGTTATCACATATAAAACATTTTGTGTATCACACGACATATTGGCGTTCACTGTAAATTGTCTGCCGTTAAAGTTATAATAAGATCCTTCAGTTAGAAAATCACAGATTCCGCACCGAGGATTTCCACATTTTTTCACTGAATAGGTTCCTTCAAAATTGGAGTTACAAAGGAGTCTTTTCAGGTTCTTGGGTTGGCTCCTGTGTAACTCCATTTCAAATCATGTCCCCTGGTGGTAGGGCGGGGCCACAATGGCCTACCAAAGTTTTATATAGAAATATATAGGATAGTTCTTTAAACATCTTCTTCCCAAGAACAGTAATGCCATAATTGCTGATATTTATATGGAAGCATCCTTAGGTAGTGTAGATTCAAGTTTTTTTCAAATCATGACCCCTGGGGGTAGGGCGGGGCCACAATGGCCGACCATAGTTTTATATAGAAATATAAAGAAAAAATTCTTTTCAAGAACAGCAAAGCAATAGTTGCTCATATTTATATGGAGGCATCCCCAGGTAGTGTAGATTCAAGTCTGTTCAAATCATGAACCCCCGGGGGTAGGGCTGGGCCAAACTTTTGGATATAAACTTTTCAATAGTAAACCAATTACAAGTACTACTTTTTCCTTGCCACAATGCTCGGGTGAGCGATGTGGCCCATGGGCCTCTTGTTTTATTTCTTTTTTGTGTGTGACCTCATTTTGGAGGTTATCATCTTTGAAAACCGTTCCTATCGGCTTGAAGTGTCTGTGGTGTGACCTAGACTTCCCTTTTCAAAAACCAATGGATCCGACCCTATACGAGGGGTGTTCAATAAATAATGTCATTGAGGCTCAGAAAGAAACAAACGACATTTTTCAATGATTTAGTCTTCATGATTTTTTCTTATTAATCTCTTTTAATTCAAACACATGTCCGTAACATTTCTTATCCAATTTCTGAATGTTTTTGGAACTCATTTTTGGTATGAACCTTAGTATACTGGAAAATGGCAGATCCAATGATTTGCTGAAAGGAGTTTTTTCAAGATTGCAAATAGAAACAAGTCAAAAGGTCAAAGATCTGGCAAATATTGTTAATGTGAAAAAACATTAACTTTCTGTTTATCCTGTAAACCCCTTTACTCTTTAGGGCATGCCGGTTTGAACGCTGTCATAAAGAAATTCATTGTAATGGATTCCTGATTCTGGGTCCTTTCTCCGATAAACCTATCGATTTCTTTGCAAAACAACTGCTATGTAGACACCTTCAGATATTAAACTGTCTCACCGAATAAAAATTTGAACAATAATACCACTCATATTTAAGGAAATTGCATAATAATCTGTTTTTGTGCGCTTGCAGGCCTTTGCTCTTGACAGACTTTCGCCATACTTATCAAGTACATCTTATGTTAAATTTTGTTTGAGCAAAGCTCGTTGCAAAGCAACGAGGAGGTCTTCCATCCTTTTTGACATGAAGTAGCTTTCATTTTAAACAAAAATGAGAAATAACACCAAAATTGCTTTGATTCCTCTAAAAGTATAATAATTAATGCAAAATTAAGCCTTTTTTGCTACTTCCGGTTTCACCGGAAGTGACGACGAGGGACAGAAAATTAATTATTATGCTCCCAGAAACATATGTTATTCAAAAACTTGTCAATAATGGCAAAAATACGCGTTTTCAGACTACTTCCGGTTTGGCCGGAAGTGACGACGCCTGACGTATTTTGACGACTCCACTAGATTCAGCTTGACATTTTGAACAACTATGCCTCTTTGACCTATTATAAATTCTCAGTACTTTTTGAGATATAAAGAAAACAATTTCGGCCCTTGTAGGCCCTTAATTTTAGGGGCCAGTCCTTTTTCTATATGTCTTAACAAAATATTTCCAGGTAAAAAGATATTGAAAAAAAGTTGTTAAAAATTGTGAAATTCGCGATAGGCCTATTTTAGGGCCATAGCGAGCGCCGACGTACGGCACTTCCGATAACCAGAAGTCTCTGTCGAGACTAAAGCTTTACTGGTTTGAACTTATAGCAAAGGAAGAGAAAGTACTTAAGTAGTTGGGATTTGAAACTTTATAAACAGCATTAAATAGAATAATGATCGTTGATAAAGTCTCTTTATGTTCTTAGTGTAGTCTACTTGTGTGCCAAGTTATACTGAAATCAGACCAAAACTGTAGCATTTTGAAACAACTTTACAGAAATTTCTATTTTTAGTAACCACAGCAACACCGTTCATCAAAAGTAAAATTCAATACACAGAATTGTGTATCTTAGAGTATTCTACTTGTGTGCCAAGTTATATTGAAATCAGACAAAAACTGTAGGAGGTGTAGCATTTTGAAACAATTTTACAGATATATCTATTTTTAGTAACACGACAAAACCATTCATTGAAATAAAAAAAACCGATACACAGAATTATGTATCTTAGTGTATTCTAGTTTTTTGCCAAGTTCTATCGAAATTAGACCAAAACTGTAGGAGGAGTAGCATTTTGAAAGAATTTCATAGAAATTTCTATTTTTTGTAACCACGGTAACACCCTTCATTGAAATCAAAAACTGATGCAAAGAATTATGTATCTTAGTGTATTCTACTTGTGTGCCAAGTTATACTGAAATCAGACCAAAACTGAAGGAGGAGTAGCATTTTGAAATAATTTCACAAAATTTCTATTTTTAGTAACCACGACAACACCCTTGATCGAAATCAAAAACGATGCACAGAATTATGTATCTTAGTGTAGTCTACTTGTTTGCCAACTTATACTGAAATCAGATCAAAACTATAGGAGAAGTAGCACAGATCAAAACTATAGGAGAAGTAGCATTTTGAATGAATTTCAAAGAAATTTCTATTTTTTAGTAACCATGGCAACACCGTTCATCGAAATCAAAAACCGATACACAGAATTATGTATCTTAGTGTAGTCTACTTGAGTGCCAAGTTATACTGAAATCAGACCAAATCTGTAGGAGGAGTAACATTTTGAAAGAATTTCACAGAAATTTCTATTTTTAGCAACCACGGCAACACCGTTCATTGAAATCAAAAAACCGATTCACAGAATTATGTATCTTAGTGTAGTCTACTTGTGTGCCAAGTTATATTGAAATTAGACCAAAACTGTAGGAGGAGTAGCAATTTGAAAAATTGTTTACAGACAGACGGACAGACAGGCAGACGGACGGACGCAGGACGCATTACTATCGCATAAGCTCTTCTGGTCTCTGACCAGTAGAGCTAAAAATGAAATACCTTATACATATCTATAGACTTTGGTCTATCATACCTGAAAGTTTCATGTTTCTATCTTGAGCCATTATTGAGAAAACTGCCTGACAGAATGACCCTCTAAAACTCACTAAATCGCAGAAAACTCCGAACTGGAAGTGACGTCATCAACTAAAAAAACGCCTTAAGTTCATATCATTTGTCATCAATGCTGAAAGTTTCATGAAAATCCATCGACGCATTTACGAGAAATCGCGTGCACAAAATCGGTAAGAATAATAATAAAAAATTAAAGTTAAAAAGAAACAACAGGAAAACAAGAAGGTCTTCCGTTGAAACGGAATACCTTAATAATAATAATAAGAAGAAAATTGAAAGAGAAACATTAGAATAATAGAAGGGTCTTCCGCTGAAGACGAAAGACCCTAATAAAATAGAAAAAAAGAAACAATAGAATAATAGAAGGGTCTTCTGTTGGAGACGAAAGACCCTAATAATAAGAAAAGTGAAACCTAAGAATCACTAGAAGGTCTTCCGGCTTCAGCGGAAGACCTTCTAGTGATTCTTAGGTTTCTTAAATACATGTAAATGGTGCCTGTTTTGGAGGCTAACAGTTGAAATTGACACCCCTCGGAAAACTATTTTCAACCTCCGCTGACGCGTCGGTTAACAATGGCTTTCCTGGGGGTGTCAATGCCAACTTTTACCCTCCAAAACAGGCGTGAAGAAAGACACGTTTAAGACTATAAAAGTTAGCAATTTTATTTAGAAGAAATCCAAACTTATATAAAAATAAACATTTTACAAAAACATTCCAAAAAGGAAATAATTAGTAAAAATTATGAACATTTCAACCCTCATACTCGTTTGTAAAATCAGATAATAAATATTTAATAAGAAAACACTGTCCCAGAACCAGTTTTCATGACTTTTTAACAACTTGTCAACCTCTCCGACACATATATGTGACAAGGCTACATTTGAATCACACTAATCGTATTTTAAAGCTGAACACGACTCTTAAGAATTCATGTGCCTTGGTGAAAAATGCGGAGAATGGAGTCTCCACAAAACTCCAAAATGGAGGGTCAGAGAGTGTAAGGGGTGGAGTCTTTTGTGTAAGATGATGCAGGAGGTGGAGCATAGTGCTTGTCGTAAATTTAGCACGTGCTTATTAGATCTGTCATCTCATTTTCTGATACTCTGTGAGAATGTGTTACAGTGTAACATTACCCAAACAATTAAAAAAAATAATTTCATTGAAGTTGAGTGAATGAAACTCAGTTATATCTCCCAACCTGATTTTGTGATGACATAAAATACTAAATGCGAAACAAAGAAACAGGAAACGGTCACAAAAAAATAATGAACACCACATTTCAACGAGGGGTACAGCTTTGCTGATTATTTAAATTTAAAAAAAAACAGAGACTGACTGAAACGGAATAGCATCAAAATTATTATTATTTGGTGATATTAAATACAGATATATGGAAAAAGACTGAAACATGTATGTAAATAAAGGTGTCAATGAAAATCTGCTTCATTACAAAACACCTATTATCTTCTGAAATATCTGATTGCTGTGGAAGACACTGTCCGATGTTGGAAATGTGCCGTGATGTCATTATTTACTCAGAAACATTAGCCCAATTATCTACTGCACACAAAAACATTATAGAAAAATTAAAAATAATTAGTTAATATAGATTCAGTATATCTTAATGAGCTGATTGTTTTATTAGAGAATTCTGACCATTAATTAATTAATTGTTTTTATTTTATTGCTTTTTAAAGAATGAAAAACACTGATTCACACTGCTATCTTTTATTAGCATAGGCATCAAATATCCAAAGGGCAAAATGTTGAAATTGCTAAGGACTAGATTACCTTAACTTCATGTTTTTTGTTGTTGCTAAATTTCATCTTCAGTTGTCTTTTATCGTATCTTCTTTTTGTCGTTTACACGTACAAAAACTTTGGCAACTTTTACAGCAATGTGAAATATACTTCTTAATTGTTGATAATTTGCTGAAAAAGTGATCTGCGATGTGTAATGCATGACATAATTATCTGCAATAAACATTTTGGACATACTGGTATCTTGAATCCGTAATTAATTTCTGAGAGGTACTTTTTATCACTGATGGAGAGCTCTACAAGCAACCCAGTTACATTCTGTTTCTAAAATGATTGAAAGATAAAACGGGCAAATGTATTAAAATTGACACAAGAGGCTCCATCCCTTGCATCCTCTGACCCACCGTTTTGGAGTAATTGTGGAGACTACATCCTCTGCATTTTACACCTAGCCGAATTCATGTTGGCATACGCCATATTATTATCTACGTTATCAGCATGTCTTCAGCACCCGGACATGTATACTCTTCGCATTTGTTAAATGTGACTCATAACTTTATTGAACTGGTATCGGCGTGGAAAGGCGACCCGTGTTCGTGCTGGTTATCTTGTATTACGTTTCTTTACATTTTATTACGTGTGTATACGTCTCTCCAGTATCTTACTCTCCTTTGTTAGAAAAAGTACGCATTTCTTTTTTGTCGAGCTATCGGATGCTGCATAGCATACGTCCATCTACACCAGTGACGATTGATTACACTGATGAGTGACTAAATGATTGGTTCAAAATATGGGAACCTAAGATATAGCGAGTGTCCAAATCAAATATGGCTGGCAAAATCTCTTTTTAAGAACTGTGTTCAGCTTCAAGTAAAATAATAAATTAACGGCATATATATACACACTGTATAATTCTTCATCCTCAACTGGCAACATTTTTTCCTTATAATTATTTCCAAATGATCGAATGCATTAATGTTTTCTATGTCTGGTCTATATTAATATCTAGTTTTTCACAGTTTTCATTATTTTCAAAAAAGTGCGTAAATAATGTTGGCCCTTTTATGATTGAATGTTTTATATTATTTATAAATAGTCTGTAATAAAAGAAAACTGCCAAAAATCGAGAGTAAAGAGTCAAAATATGTCCCGAACGCAGATATTATCATTAAAAAAATGGCAACAGGTAGATCAAGTCGATTCACTTCGGTCACAACTTGAAGAAGAATTCCCAACTAGTCTTTTGAAGGTTTCGTCAAAGGTCAACATGTCTAAAAATTATTTTTACAATAGCTCCTTAAATATGTGTAGTATAATATCAAAATGTTTACAGCTTATAAATATATTATTGATAAATAGATAGAAAGTATCACTTGATAACAAATATTTTTAAAAAAGATATTTAATGAGAAAAATTGCATCAGAAAATGTGCATATTTAAAGTAAAATGCAGCTGCTTAATTCTGTTCTTTTTGTGAAAATCAACATAATAGAAATAATTCATGTTTATAATTTAAGGGCAAATTGAACGTGAATGGTCTCTGAGAGGCTGTTATTAAAAGTATAACATGTATAAAGACAAGACCCCTATAGCATCTGCCATTTGCAATATACTTTCACTTTCAAGTCATAACATTTGGACAAAATAAACAGGGAAAACAACTTTCCAGAGGCTATCCAAGTCCAACTTGCCCTTTATATTATTGATAAACATATTTTGTTTCTGCAATGATGGTTTTCACTAAGAGCGCGGAATCAATTAGGTGTATTTCTTGAAAATATATGCATTTTTAAGAAGATTTTTTTCTCAATTGATATAATTCTCAAGTATTTTTTTTTATCAAGTGATACTTTGTATCTCTTAAACAATGAACAATTTATAACTGTAAAAGTATTAACTCTAAACATCACAAAGATTTTTTGCTATTGTAAAAATAAATGTTTTGACATGTTGACCTTTGATGAAACCTTAACACCATGTGCCAAGGTCTGATATGGAAAATGGCGTATCAGAAACCCTTGGTTGGTGAAAATTGCAGGACAGGCGTTAATTTGAATACCGATACAAAGAAAATTATAAAACGAATTTAATTAATTTGTTAGTTGGGATAATAATTATAAATCAAGGAAAATGTTTAAGATATATATAAAAAGGAGTAATTGCTAGCTCATGCATTTGTACAACCGATGTAAGTTCAATAACTCTACAGTACAACAACAGAGAAATCATTTAGCACCTCACCATATAGATGGTAGGCATATTTCCTTTTAAAAATTGCGCATGTCTTCTATGGTACTGTAAACACTTGCATACGGTTTTGATCCATCATAAGCCAAAAATACATTATTGTCAAATTCCAGGTAAGAGTTATGGCCATCTTTAGGTCGTCTCTTTGAAGCATTTCTATAAAACATTTCAAAAAATTAATTCAAAATATAAAACATACTACAATGATCATTATGAAAACCAGAGGTCTCTGTCGAGACTCTAGCTCTCCTGGTTTGAACTTATAACAAAGGATGAGAAAGGAAGCCATTGCCATCAGACCAAAACTCTAGAAGGAGTATCGTTTTAAAGGAATTTTACAGACATTTCTATTTTAGGAACAATAGCAACATCATTCATCGTATTCAAATCCGATGCAAGGAGTAACGTTGAAAAGGAATTTCACAGAAAATTCTATTTTTAGTATCTATGGCATCACCGTTCATCGAAATCAAAAACCGATGCACTATGTTTTATGTATCTTACTGTAGTCTACTTGTGTGCCAAGTTATTATATTAAAATCAGACCGAAACTGTGGGAGGAGTAGCCTTTTGAAAAATTGTTTACCGACACTCAGACGGACGACAGGCACATTACTATCACACAAGTGCTTCTGGTCTCTGACCAGTAGAGCTAAAAATAACAAATAATGTAAATTTTGCATTTTAAAAGAAATAATAAAAACGAACGTAAGTTAAGGCTTCCATAGACTACAAAGCGCACTCTGTGCTTTAACTTTTCTGAATTCCCAAATATATGATGTCATAATGGGAAATGACGTCATGTCGATGAAATTTGAGCTGGTATGATCGGGAGAGTGTCGAAAATGTTACCCCTTATTTCAAACTGCATTTAAAATATACCCTTGGATGTCGCCCACGTGGTGCATTGGTTGAAGCATTTGTTTTAGAGTCGCACAGTAAGGAGTTGATCCTTACGTTGCGGTTCAAATCCCACTTTGGGACGTGGATACCGGTCCTTCGAAAGGATCTATTTCTTACTTTGCGACTCTAGAGCAGACACTCTTACCACTGCGGCACGCGGGTGATAAAATGTGTTACTATAGTAATTGATGAATAATTTTCTTGTGTTCCTGCGAATGACATAGTGTGTCTATTGAAAAACATTTTACTACACAGAAATCCATATCAATAACAGTAATAAAAAAGGCTCTTGTTAGTCACGGTTTGTCGAGGTATGGATGATTCGTCCACTTGCATCGACCCATAGTATAATCTTCACTGTTTCTTTTTTAAGATGGTACATGCATTTAAATTTATTAACCGTTCTATACAAGATGTATTGTTTCTATTAAAAGTTACTTTGTATAAACCAGTGTCGTTTAACTTAATCTTGTTTCTTATTGAGCACACGTCCCGTGGGGATCCGGATTAGAAGAGGTTCTCAGTACTCCCTTGCTTGTCGTAAAAGGCGAAATTGGGCCGTCCTTCGGATGAGACCGGTTAAACTGAGGCTCCGTGTCTCAGCAGGTGTGGCACGATAAAGACCCCTCCCTGCTCAATGGCCTTGAGTGCCTAGCATACACGTAGGCAAAAATTTGCAGCCCTTCACTGTCAATGGTGACGTCTCCATATCAGTGAAATATTCTGGAGAGGGACGTTAAACAGTATACAATCAATCAAATATTGAGCACACAAATTTTTTCTTCTTTATTTTTATAACCGTATTTTGATAAGGCCTGTGCTGAGATTTACTGTACATGTATATAAAGAGCTGGCATTCTGTAGCATACTGTAGATATACCCGTGGATTACTGTGAAAATGCTGTAGGATACAGAGAAAGACAGGGAATTTTCATACGGTCAGGGGTTGAAAAAGCCAGAAGTGTAAGTAAATGGTATCGATGATATTGTTATATGGTACTTTGAATCAGAGGGACTGTCATGTCAAAGTCATTACATTTTCTCTGGACGTTAAGATAAAAAAAAATTACTTTTGCCATGCAATTGCTCATTGGCTCAATGGTTGGCTTTTTCAACAGCTTTAATGCGAAGGCTCCGCCTTGCCAGGTATCATCCCATATCCTGTCACTAAAAGACTATGTAATTAATATTATCTGGGCTTTTCTAGTCTAGAGATTATACATGTATTAAAGCCTCAAATACCAAGAATAGGGAGGGACAGGTATACACAGTTGAAAAATTCAATCATAAATACGTTTTAGCGCTTAAAGATACTAGCATTTGCATCGATGAACAGAGTTATATTATTACATTTAGCGGTTGTTTTTATGCATTTTAAAGCTTTGGGAAGCCTTAAAATAGCAAAGAAAGAACGTTTTTATGCAAAAAATGATTACACTTATAAATTAAACATAGCAAAGAGAGAACATTTTTATGCAAAAAATGATAACACTTGTAAATTAAACTTTACTAAAAAAGTCACTTAAGGAATTTCCACCCTCACAATTTCATAGGTTCAAAATACAAAAACTGCGTTTATTTTCATTCAATGTAGTTTAAACTTTCCATTTATTGCAAAAAAAGTGTAGGTCACCATATTATTTAAGATGCGAAACATAAATAAACAGAAGTGTATATCAACATAAAAAAATTGTACATTTTTTGTAAACAGTATTGAGAAAAATATGTAAATACTGGTTAAAATGCGTAATTCTGATACTGAGTGTTCCTAAATACTTCCTACTTAAAAGATACTTTTGAATTGTGAATACCAGGTAAACTATTTTACAGAAAAGCAAATGCCTGAATGAAGAGACCATAGAAGGAGTTATTGCCCTTGTAAACATTTTTAAAAGATTGAATAATTGATTAAATGTAGAAAACATGCATTTTTTGAATTCTTTAACTAAACAATATTTATCATTACACCTATTGTAAAGCATTCTTCCAAGAAATATTTTTCTATAAGGCATGAATTTGAACTAATTACTGTTTTTGCAAAAACCTATGACATCATAGGAGGGTGGAATTACCTTAATTTATTTTTTTCCAAAACTGAATCCACTATCACATTCCTACACAGACTACAAATGAAATACTAGTAATCAGAATAAATTCTTGATTTATGCTTAAAAAACTTACGATTTTGATTTTACTCGTTTGATGACGCAAATTAAGGCGGTAATCAAAGTGACAATGATGAGAGCGCCTCCTACCGAGGATCCGATGTAAACACCAGTTAACCATTCATTCTCAAAATTAGGTTTATCCTCTTAAAAACACAGAAATTGGAAAATATATGTTAATGAGAATAATTTATCCAAAAATGTAATAAGTTGTATCTTTAAGGTCAATGGTACATCATTTGTTTTAATATGCATGTATATGATATACCTAACTTAAACAAACCTATTCTCTAACTTTTATATTAAAAATGTTACAAAAGATTTTACAATACATTACATACATGTACATATTACGATTTTACGCTTCTTTTTCGATTGTTTAAAAGTGAAAAGGCTTCTTTTTTCGATACAACCAATAGTAGATTGTTATATGTATTATTTTTTGTTTGGGGTAGGATAGGGTGTCTTTTTAGCTCACCTGAGCCGAAGTGAGCTTTTCTGATCAAAATCTGTCCTTTGTCTGTTGTCATCGTCGTTGTCGTCGTTAACTTTTCACATTTTCATAATCATTGTCAAGAACCACTGGGCCAATTTCAACCAAACTTGGCACAGAGTTTTCTTGGGTGAAGGGGATTCAAGTTTGTTCAAATTAAGGGTCACGCCCTTTTCCAAGGGGAGATAATCATGAATTTGTTAAAATTTAATGGCATTTTTAGGTCACCTGAGTAAACTCAGGTGACCTATTGCTATCTGTTTTCGTCCGTCGTCGTCCATCGTCGTCCGTCATACGTTAACATTTGAACATTTTCAGCTTCTTCTCTGAAACCACGTGCAAAGAACCGATTTCAACAAAATTTGGCGCAAAGCATCTATGGGTGAAGGGAACTAAAATTGTGATTTCATTATCCCTACCCCCTGGGGCCTGAGGGGTGGGGCCAAAACCACTAAAATTAATGCAATCTTTAAAAATCTTCTTCTTTACTCCTGGACATCAAGCAGTCAAACTGTTTGCATGATTGTAATCAGCAATGGGTCCTCTACCAAAATGGTGAAATTCATGGCCCTGGGGTTAGGGGTTCTAGTGCGTGGACGGGGCTAAATAAGTAGATAGTGAAAATGCATTATTTCTTTGAAAATCTTTTTCTCTGCTCCTGGGTATTAAATAAACCAACTAAGTACACAGTAATAATGGGCAAGAGTGCCTCTACCAAATTTGTGAATCTTATGGCCCCGGGGTCAGGGGTTCTGGTGTTAGGGTGGGGCTCTATTGATTTTAAATAATGACAATACATGAATTCTTTGAAAATTGATTTGATTATTTAAAATATATTTTAATCAACATCACAAAATATATACAGCTGGCCCAAACTGGCAGATGATGAAATAAGCAATACTTTCCTATTTGTAAGCAGTATGTGTCCAGTGGTAAGGAGCCTATTAGGAAAGCATAAAAACAGAATGCACAAATGTTAATAATTGATTTATCAAAAAAAAATTATTTCCTTCTCCTTTGGGACTTTTTTACTCTCATGTTCATAACTAAACCTAAACATTAAAAAATGCTGGCCTTATAATGAAGAAAGGGGCCTATTTAAAAATAGATAATTTCAGGGCTCTCCAGAACCGTTGGGCCAGGAAAGATGAAACTCATGTGTAAGCATCCTCAGGTAATGTATATTCAAGTTTTTTCAAATCATGACCCCCGGGGCAAGGGTTGGGCCAAAATAGCCGACCCAAGTTTTACATAGGAATATACATGTATAGGAAAAATCTTCTCCAGAAACACTGGGCCAGGAAAGATGAAACGCATGTGGAATCATTCTCAGGTAGTGTAGATTCAAGTTTGTACAAATCATGACCCCCGGGGCAAGGGTGGGGCCAAAATGGCCGACCGAAGTTTTACATAGATATATACAGAGAAACCTTTTAAAATCTTCTTTTCAAGTACTTCAAAGCTATGATTAGTGATATTTATATGGAATCATCTTCAGGTAGTGTAAATTCTAATTTGTTCAAATGATGAACTCTGGAGGGGGGGGGGGGTAAATTCAATCCCGATGTGCTCAGGTGAGCGCTGTGGCCCCTGGGCCTCTTGTTACAGTTATCACTAGTCTATTATACTAAGGGATGTTACGAAAGTTCGTTCCGTGATAATATTCGAGGGTTTTTCAATAAATAATGTCCTCAATGCTCAGAAAGAAGCAAAAGACGCTTATCAATGATTTCGTCTTCATGATTTTACTAATTAATCTCATTCTAAGTAAAATACATGTCCGAAACATTTTTTATCCAATTTCTGATTGTTTTTAGAAATCATTGTTGGGTATCACCCTTAGTATACTGGTAAATGATAGATCCAATGATTTCCCGGAGTTGTTTCTTCCCTCTGAAAGGTTTTTTTTCTTCAAGACTTGAAATAGAAACAAGTCAAAAAGTCGAAGATCTGGCGAATATTGTTAATAAGAGAAAACATTCACTTTTCTGTCAATCCCGAAAACCCCTTTACTCTTCAGCGTATGCGAGTTTGGATGCTGTCTTGAAGAAATCAGTGTAGTGAATTCTTGAATCTGGGTCCTTCCGCTAATAAACATTTTGATTTTTTTGCCAAAAATATTGCTTTCTAGACTCCTCCAGAAATTAAACTGTATCTCCGAATACGAATTTGAACAACACTACCACTAATTTTTAAGAAAATTACATATAAATCTGTCTTTGCGCTCTTAAATAACTGTGCTGTTGTCAGACATTCGCCGCTTTTATCAAGTATATATTATGGTAAATTTTGTTTTGAGGGTTTTAATGATAGAATTATGTTCCATTATCTCTTTGAAAATAAAACAAACTTGGATAGCTAAAATTACTGATATTTTAAAATAATTGTTAAGAACTTCGTATACGTTGTCGTTTTCACTCATTTTTTAAAATATAGGGTGACCTTTGAGTACCAAGCTTTTTTACCGTCAAACGTTTCTTAAAAACAGCCGTGGAAACTACTCCCGATATGATGTATATCAAATTTGTCATGTGTTTTAAAGTCAATCATTCATCATCAAATATTATTTGTTGAAATTTGGCAACCAGTACATAAGTTGTTAAATTTTTTTATGCCAAGGAGGGTAACCATTTTTGATGCCCATTATATAATTTTTATCATTAAAATCCACCTGCACTTTTGTCTATAAAACAGGCACTGATTGCTGTTAATGTCGTATATTTCAGTGAAAATATCTTTGGCATTTTTAACAAGTTTTACGGCAGCTATAATGAAGCTTTTGACGTTGCGCGCGATGTTGGTGACTTTTGACGTTACGCTTTCATAGCGTTACGGAAGAAATTAACGTAATGCGTCTAATAGTGTATCTTGCTTGACTGGTACCCTATCGCTATCTCTTTGTACTTGAAATACGAGTTTAAAAAGTCATAAATTATTTATAATTAAACTCATGAACTTAAAGGACGCTTTTGATTTTTATTTATATGATAAATGTTGTTCATTTTTCGAAGCAATCTTAAACGCATTTTCATGTATAACGTTGAGGCAGAACGAATTTTACCCGTCAAGAACGTCCACTGGACAAATATGTTAAACCTCTTTAATGTTGCGTAAAATATTAATTAATGAAGTAAATTTATTAATCTTATATTCAATCAAACCGAGTAGAGTAGCACATTATGGACATTGAAATATTTCTGTATCTGATGGGAAAAACAATATAATTTAACGACTCAAAAAAGGCATTGTCTTATTTTTGCACGTCAATTTAGACGCTGGACATTTTTATTGAACTTGTAGTCCATTTACTGGCTCTAAAGCATGCAGTTTGATATCAACATGAATGAAATATTTTAAATCTGTGAGAAAAGAACATTATTTTGATATAATTTGTTTCTATTTAAATTTTCTTGTAAATGAGAAAATTTAATGTCCATATTCATATGCACGTTTTTAATTAAAAGCGTTACATATTTTTCATCTGTAAAAACTATCGTTTTCTATTTCTTGCCAACATTTAATGCAAAATCGTTTATAAAGTCACAAACGACATGGATTGCTCTTGTTTTGTGAGAAAAATGAAAAATCTGGATTCAACTTTGAACACTCTACACACTCTACAAAGCGCGATCCCTGCTAAAAAATGTGACGCGTTACACGCTTAAAATACCTATGTACAGGTGACTCTCGATCTCTCGAAGTTCAAGGGACCGCAAGAAAAGTTCGAGAGATCGAGGGGTTCGAGAGATAGAAGGTAAATAAAATCCAGAATTTTCAGTTCCGATCATCGAAGTTCTACTTTTATAGATCCCGGAAGTATATATAAATAAAGTCATTGCACGTTTTCTATCGTATTTTACAGGTAATACTTACTTGATTTCAACAACAATGATCGTATTTCGACTAAATAAAACCTAAAGTTTCAATACAGTTATTTGTTCTTATTAAATGATTACATGAAATCCGGATAGCAATTATCGGTTTGACTATTCCGCGGCTTGATCGCGTCCTTCACCTGTTCCGTCTGTTCACCATTGTTCACAAGGTTTTTCTTAACCGATATTTAGTCCTTCAGAAAGGAATTTCTTGTGCAATCTTTGCCATACTGGGATTATGTAGACTCTAATAAAAGTTCATGGCCTATGGGAACCTGTTGATTTGATTATAAATTATTTTCTAAAAATTATCGTTTCGTTTTCAAGTCCAAATAAATTGTGAATTTAAAAACAGTTTATAATTTACCAATATAATCAATTCATTATAATAACACACGAATTCTACAATGCAAATTAAACTATATTCAATGAAAAAAACGCGATTAAATTCCACAAATAGAATACCCACAGGTGAAGTGTCATCTATGTAAACACCCAATTAACACCTCAATGCCAAGCCCCAGGCGTTCACTGTTTTCCAAGTAAGTCCAGGCTGCATCAATTTTACGCTTGATTGGCTTGTATACACACGCAATCAAAACTTCAGAGAAGAGAGTAAAATTCAATGAAATATGTGTAACCGGACCCATGTTTTTTAATTAGATAGAGAACTTCGAGAGATAGAAGTGTGAGAGATAGGAGTAAATTTGCTAAGTTATATACAGGAAAAAAACGGGACCGGAGGTTCACTTCGAGAGATCGAGAACTTCGAGAGATCGGAGTTCGAGCCATCGAGAGTCACCTGTATATGCCTTTTAAAATTCTACTTTTTGCATAATAATTAGTAAAACGTTATTTTCTTACAAGAATCGGATAGTTCTATTAAAAATCTATCCAATCATACCAAATTCATCTGTTTTGCGAGTATGTTTTTAAAATCGCCGATAGGTTTAATAGGTCGGATTCTAAAATTGTAAAATGGCACCAACGTCTTTATTTTCACTATAGTTTACTGATTCTTTACCATTCATATATAATGCAGTGTCTCGAAAAGCCCTTGTTTCCAAGCTTCTCACGATGAAACTATGTGATGAAAAGTGGTCACATAAACTGTAACAGTTATAAATTCATGAAAGATTCAATAATGACAGAAAATCAAGTTTAATGTCATATGAAACAGTTTCAGGGACTGTATCTGTAATGTATGTCATATAGTTTAGGACATTATTTTATTATTTCAAAGACTCTTCTATCTTCAAAAAATTCAAAGTAGTGCTTAACTAAAGAGATGAATTTTCAGGTCTGACAAAAACACAAAAGTGTGCTATAGATTTATAGCAAATCATTTCTAGCTGGAAGTTATAGGGGGTTTCTTCCATATGAAAGTAAATATAACGTCTTTAAAGCACCCAAATGACAGAAATGCTGGTCATTTTAAATCAAAATATAAGATATTGTTTTTATTGTTTCTTCATAGCTTATCTTGCATTAAACAAGCTGATGAGGATAGGTATTAGAAAAAAACCACCTTTCAAAAATATTATATGTTTGTCATTTTGATTTTTTTTACTGACTTGATATTTTTGCATCGTAATTTAAAGTATGTTTTTACCTTTGTGTTAGTATATGACACAAATATGCATCATCCATAATTTTTATGCAGACATCGTCTGCTCATATTCTTCATCTCCCCTCATAGTTTCAACAAATGACAGCTAAAACCTTTATAGTAGCAAGAATGGGATCTATAAAAATGAAATATCACAACTTGTTCATATCTTTCAATCATATTTCTTTAAAAAAAATTTGGAATGAACTTTCGTAACACCTATTAGAATAAAATAGCTGATAGGGATATGCTTTAAAGTCATATGAAAAACAAATAAATTAAACAAAAAAGGACCTTAATCATGTACGCAAACCTGTTGCGCAGAAAAATAAATTGGACAAAATGAAACACAAAAGTCAAACATAATATAAATATACAATTGTTGCTGTTTTGGGGTCAACACGGTGATTTAGCTATCTTATGATTAAAATGTACAGCATTATTTTTCATACTCTTCAGGTGGCTAAATTTTCAAATACCTTGAATATTGTACTCCTCAGGTGGTGGTTAAAATATTTTACTGACCTAAAATCAGCAGTAACTTGACTTGGTATAACAGGGAGAACGTCATGAACTTTTTACCTCCTATTTATTTCTGACTGCATTTAAAACATGTCAGAACACTTCACATGTCTAATTACATGTCAGAATGTTTATTCATAACCCTTTATTGAAACTCAGCCACAAGAACTGGTAGCATACTATGTTTGATTTTACATAATTACTAACTTTATATATAAACAAAAAGACAGGTTGAATTAACGTCAACCCAAATTTACACAGAGTCGCTCTAGGGAATATTTCGTATTTCATAGACAACACTGAGAAGCAAATAAAACTAACTAGAATCATACTCATAGGCGTCGGTCTGAGTAGGGGGACTAAACGAATAAAAAAAGTAAAAACCAATTTTCAATGACTATATTATCTATATATTTGCAAAAAAGGGGGTCTGTCCCCCTACCCCTGCCCCCCGGTTCAGACGCCTTTGATACTACAATAAATATTCTTTAATAAGATAGAAACTATTATATTCAGCTTTTTAACTGGGTTATACTAACTCGATATCGTGCGATGTGCGAGTCATCCACTAAATAAAGGTAAAACTAGAGCTGAGCGCGTTGCAAAGCAACGAGTAGGTCTTCCGTCCTGTTTGACCGGACTCCGAATCTATGTTACTTTTTGCAAAATTAAGCCATTCTTGGTACTTCCGGTTTGACCGGAAGTAACGACGAAGGACGGAAAATTTATCTTTAAGCTTCTAGTGACACATGTTACCCAAAAACCTTTCAAAAACGGCAAAATATGCATTTTCTGACTTCTGGTTCGACCGGAAGTGACCTCGCAGGACTATTTTGACAACCCCATTAGATAAAGCTTGATATTTTGAACAACTTTGCTTCTTTGATGCATGACAAATTCTCAATACTTTTTGAGATATCTGAAAAAACTTTTGGCCCCTCTAGGTACCTTAATTCAGCCCTTTTTTCGACATATCATTTGAAAAATCTTCTAATTCTGCACAAATTATGTTCTATATATTTTAACAAAATACTTTTAGTTTAGAAGATAGAAAGAAAAATATGAGTAATTTTTGGTTCGTTTAAGCGTTCTTATTTTTGACCCCTATAAGGCGCCATTTTGAATACAGATACCCAAAAACAAAAAACCGATGTGCACAACTTCAATCCTTCTTTTATCTAAAATCAGTAAATATTTTTGCGAAATCCGTTGAGAAATGAGCAAGATATGAGGCCTCAAAGTTGCGGTCTAGGAAGCAGAAGAAAAAAAAAAATCTTTACCAACAGAATCAGTAGAAGGTCTTCCGATGGAAACGAAAGACCTTTATTCTTCACGCATTTTCTCCAGTTTTAAAGTCGTTCCGGAGCTGTAAAACACAAACGAAAGATTTGGCTTTTACAAAAAAAAAAACCATCTCCTTCTTGTGATAGTTGCAATTACAACGTACAACCTCTCCGATGTGATTAGATACGATGGTTTTTGTCGTTCAAAAAATCATGCAAGGTAAAAGGCGGAGCGAGATTGATCAGATATCTACAGAAAAGTATTGTTGACCAATTACATCCCGCATTAAATCTTGGATAAATAAAATGTTGAGCGGATTTAGTGGACAATTTATTAAACTACATCACTTGCATGACAGGATATTGGATTTGCCTAAAACGACTTATAGTATTCTTAAATGAGCGTGATGATATGCTTCTTAAAGAGTAATTACCTTTCTGTGGAAACACCATAAATTATTTCGGAAATTTGACCTCCTCATAAGTAATTTATATCATGTATTAATCATCCTCTCAAGCCACATTTTTAACTCTGCTAATAGCTACCTCCTACCCGTGCATGGCTCCTTGATCATTTAAATTGTCTTACTCTTGAATATTTACCTGCATACATGTATGTTATGACGTCATATTCTGACAACGGCATTTCCTGTTTCCATCGCAGTTGAAATCAAAAACAGCTACTGACATAATCGGTTAACAAAAATATTTGATAAAGTGTAATTGGGTATTGAAAGGTAACGTCAAAGTTCATTTTCCGACTATGCTTTACTTCCATTAGTCAATGGTGTAATAGTTACGAAATATTCTCTGCACATTCATCCACGGCCAGAATGGGAAAGGATTGTACATTTTGAATGGCCGTAGTTTTCGATAAGTTACTAGTATTTTATGACCTATATGTGAATCAACCCTAACACAATAATTTCTTTATAAATCTGTAAATAAGAGTACGTTTTTTATGGTAAGTAATGTTGTGTAATGCATTTTTAAAGATTACGATAGTCATACCTTTGCATAATTCCTCAATATTTTCGTTCCAGGTGCCCTGAGAAGTGCATACAATTTTTGAAGAATTAATGGTGGATTTGTAGCCATCTTCACACGAAAATAAACAACTGTTTCCAACTTTTGCTGTGCAACCAGAGTGAAGCTTTCCCTTTTTGAGTGTTGAAGGACATAATTTAACTAAAAAAAATCACCACGTCTTAGTAAAACAATAGTAAACAGAGTGGCGGACAACTTCGAACAGCATTCAAGACCAAAAGTCCATAAAGCAATACAAAACAGGAGCAGAGCAAACACGGACCCCCAAAACATTACAAGTGGGATTAGGTGTCATGAAGGAGTGAGCATCCCCTGCCCACCAGTCAACCCCGCCATGTGTTCATGTTCATGATAGGTAAAGCATGGGTTAGTCTGTACGGCATTCAGTCTATCCATAATGGACTAAGTAATTAGTATGAAAAATATCAGTCCGCATATTGGACTCCCTAATAAATTGTATTTGCTGACAATGTCATTGTACCCACGATAGAACTTACGAAATAATGACTTAAAGGTATCTGACCTATATTAGGAACAAAATTTCTAACCTTAAATATCACTTGTTCGTAAAATATACTGATAATATTTTAAAGCATTTTAGAGAAGAACGCGATTAACCCAGGAATTTTCAAAATTTCATTACCTAAGCAGAAATTAATTATCGAAGATTGCATTGAAGCCCATGGAAGGAAGGACGTCTTTTAAGATAAAAAATATATGTTTCAAATAACAAAAAAATGTCGTGGTGGAAAGATGTATTAGGTCATTGGGAATAGAAAGACAATTAGAAATAATTTTTTTTTATCAAAGGGACATATCTCGTCAAGGGCAGGAAAATGTTAAAAATAAGGACATCTGCCACTCTAACATTCTTCTACTAAAAGATGAAAATTAGTTCTAACTACATTGAGTATTCAGCCCATACACATCTATTATGCATTAAATTCCATTGAATCTTAGGCTAATATGGATTGGATACCTTAAACGAGAAAGAGATAATTCTTTTTCATCAGCCTGTTTGTCAATATTTTACTCGATTTAGACATTTTTCATACGTAGAGCATGCTCTTGCGTATTTTATCAACTGAGATCCCTTGACGAACAGTCACATCCATCATATGCTCTTTGTCAAGAACGGGAAAACATGGGGAAATCCGCACGAAATTCAATGTATCAATAATGGACTAAAAATCAGTATGAAAAATGTCAGTTAGCATTTAACTCCCTGATAAATTGTATTTGCAGACAAGGCCATGGTACCCACCATAGATCTTGCGAAATAATGACTCTAAACGAGACAGAGGAAATTCTTGTTTCATCAACTTGTTTGTCAATATCTTACTTGTTTTAGACATTTTCATGATCTGGGAATAATGGACAGCCCAGTATGTAAATAATATCATAACAATCGGTATGAAAAAAAATCAGTCAGCATTTAACTAATGATGAATTGTAGAAGATTTTATAAGATTAAAATATGAAACAGATATATGTCAGACTTTGTGGTATCTTTATCTCAAGCTCACTGGAATATATCGCGTCGACATAACTACAGAAACAATTATTGTTAATATATAATACCTTGTCGATATATCTAAATGTCGATTTGAAAACCACAGCAAGTTTTTACTTCTTTTCGTGTAAAAGATTATGAAAAATTTCTGATTGATATGAAATACAAAAAAAAGTCTAATAATACCAGAGCGCAATGTGGTCCCTTGGGAATTCCAATTGATTGTTGGAGGATCAGGTCCCCGAAAACAACATGGTTATTGTCATATTATTGATATCAACGTTAAGGTTCTTGCGTGTACAATCAGAATGTTTTAATTATTAAATTTTGCAAATGTCCAATTGCAATGAAAAGGTTAGAAAATTTACCCCTTGAAAAAGAAGCTGTTAATGATGTCAGAAAGCCTAACTTTAATTTATCGTGAGGAATACATGTAGTTGTATATAAAGTTGAAAAGCCGTAAATTTTTTGCGTTTTTTATTTTGGTTATGTTTTGAAATTTCTTATCTGATGTACACCACTATATTGCGATCTTGCAGAGTTTTGACAGTCGGAACATAATTAAAAGGTAAGTACTGACTCAGAGTATTTTTGTCGTCAGTATTCAAATATCAAAAATATTTTTTATTAATTGCATATTCTATTTTAAAAGAAATATTAATTTTACAATTATCTCACTTAAACATAATTGTCTTGTGTCTTGGTCCCAGGTTCCTTCACTCGTGCAAACTATGTCGTGAGACCCGTTTTCCTCAAGGCATGTGATTTCACACGATTCGCCGGCTCTACGACTGCAACTGGATGACAGCACAGCATCGGCAATTGATGACGGACAGAGAATCACTATTTGAAACAAATATTTACGGAATGTAGATCATAAAATCGTTAGTAATAAATTTACGTATATTATATTTAAATTCTATTGAAAAAACCCATGAATATGTACTTTTAGAAAGATTAACTATGAATAATAATAATATTGATTGTTCTCATTCTAAATGAAATTACTAAATGTTCACTTGACGTCACAAATATTTTTAACTGGCACATACTAATGTTGTAAAGATGTTAAACGTACAAATTAGGTTATTGACTGAACATTGGAAAATCCCTCCTTCCTTTATTTGGTGGACCGCAAATTCGGTCCGCTCTACAGCGCCGACACCCAGGGCCTGCTTATTACCCGATATTCAGTCAATATCCTGCCATAATACAATTTTGTTTATTGTTAATAAAAAAAAGTAGATATTAAAAACAAAGTGACATGAACCTCCTTCACAAGTTGTTTGATCTGCTTGTAAACCAACATCGTCTTCACATCCGCATGTTCTTCCGTTTGGTGTTGGAAAACAGAAAGTACTACATTCGCCATTTCTCTTCGAGCAAATAGGGTGAACTAAAATTATATAAACATTCTAAACATAGTTATGTATATAATTGCTAGCTACAGTCAACATCTCGTTAGAAAAGAATAATTAAATCGATTTACCGTCAATTGTGTCATCTGCAAATATATCTAAGTCGTCAAGTCTACCAAGCTCTGGATGTTTTGACATAAAAGTAACTTTTGATCTCGTTGTTATGTCCAGTTTTGTTATTCGTCTATTTGTAACAAAAATATTTAAAATGGTATCAGAAAGAATAAATAAAATAACATTTCTCATTTAAAATTCACCTATGTTCTGTACCATTACCTGGAATTATTGCAAATTTTTTAACCAATATTTTTGCAGCCTATTCATTTTATTTATATTGAACAATCTTTATAAACAAAACACAGCATGCTAGCTTTTAAACCTCCGGAGGGTACACCAAAAGTAAAAAGCTTTTACCAAAATAATGCTTTAAGGTCAGTCTACACGTTCCTCAAAAATATATATTTTTTCCTAAGAATTTGTCAATGAAGTAAAGGTACTTTTATAAAATTCCTCAGAAAAAAATTAGGGTACCTTACCAGGCATTTGGACAAGATACCACGGTGTCAAATTTCTTTTATTACCCATATGGGTAATCTCTTGAATGGCCTATATCATAATTTTTGGTATACTTATATCTAAAAACATTTTGAAAACAATGTAGAAATCAGAATAGAGTGACAAATATAAATGATTCATGATATAACATGATATAATTCCAAGAGAGGCAGGACGTTTATTTAAGGAACGTGACGTCTGACCTTAAGAAAAAAAAAGAAGTTTAAATTAAATGTGTTCTTCTTTCAATTAACAAGTCTCAGAGGTACAAAATATTATAAAGTGTGTGAAAAAAAGCATTCTCAATATAATTAAATATTAGATAATATCAACAGAATTAATTAATTATTTAAAATATATTTTAGTGATATTAAAAAAGATATCAATTCTTTTTTCTATCATAAAGGTTAAATATTTAATTTACGTTTTATTTCAGTATCATGGCAGAATCAAAATGTGTCACCTAGAGCTTAGAAATAAAACGATCATCATCATTCATTTGAGATTTTAAGAACTGATAGGAGTAAACCATTTACAAAATACTTTAATAATGTTTTGCATTTAAACAATTTTGTGTATTACTTTTTTCTTTTTGTTTTGTATATATGTGTATGTTTTTTTAATCTTTAAAATCTTTTCGAAACGATTCTTAAATTATCATCATCAAGCATGAAGATTCTCTATTTAAAATTTAATTTTAAAGCCTTTTATCCCTCATTTTGCATACACTTTTTAAAGAGTACATAGGTAGCTCCTCTAGCAAATTTTATTTGGGACATTTGAAGAATTGTCCTTATTTATAAACAGCGGGTTAAAAAGGAAAAAAAATAAAATCAGAAAACAAACTGTCATGAATATTCGTTATATGGAAAAATAAAAGGGTTGATTATTTATCAGAGTTGCATTGATCTGCATATTTATGCATCGGGATTGAATTATTGAATTGACATAAATATGCAAATAGAAATAAAGATTACTGTCTATTCCATGCAGTGTAAAATAAGTGTTGTCCAGATATCACGATACTCATCAAATGTGCGTCAGCATCAGTTGTTAGAACGTGACGGTTTCCTCCATTTAGGTCTGAATACTCAATGCGGTCCGTATACCCGTCTGTCCAATATAACCTGTTAGCTTTAAAAAATATCATCATTCAGAATGATGTCTAAAAATTGTAATTTTACAATATGAAACTACTTATTGGTGGAATTTTTTTCTGAACTTACTTTTAAAGTCAATTGCAAGACCACTAGGCCAATTAAGGCCAGATGTCACTATGTAAACTTTCAAAGTCCCATCCATATACGATTTACCAATTCGTGACACGTTTCCAGCGTATGACTCTGTCCAAAACATGAAACTAAATTCGGAAAAGGAAAAAATAACGAACGTAAATATTTAAGAAATAAAATCGTGAATGTTTCAGGATAAAATGTTGTTTGAAAAAAATAAAATCCTAGGCATTAGCCGAGGCTTTTATATTTCAAGCAACATTTCGCGACCTACGAGGTAATCCTGCATCCTCACACCAACAATGACTTTATTTCTATTCTACTACCGTAAATCTGGAAATTTTTGCGTCGATTTTATTTTGCGAATTCGGGTCAAAATGCTGTTGATTACTTTTTACGTTTCAAAATTTTGCGAATGACTACTGGTTTGTTTACATGTTCTTATTGGTAATTTATTTTTCAGAAAAATATTTTTGCGAATGCAATGAACTCGCAAATTTGCTAAAAATTTATCTAAAGCAAAAATTTCCAGATTTACGGTAAGATCTTTAAAATACGACAGATCGTCTCCTCTATAGAAAAACGGATAAGGTCACCAGGTCTCGATTACGAATTTCAATTTCTCACCGAAAGGAAATTCGTTTGCTTAACTTTAAAATGAGTGCAGACGAATTGAACTTTCATTCTATTTAAAAAAGCCTTTGTATTTGTAGCTCTTCTGAGCCGAATGCTATGGTCATTTGTGCGGTGTATAATCCTTTTAAAAAAAATGGGCCATAACCCAAAAACCTCTTGGCCAATCATGGTCAAATTTGTCACAGGGTATCCATGGTCCAATGGCTACAATTTTTACTTAAATAAGGGTTGGGACCTTTAAACAAGTGGAGATAATAGGTAAAAAAATACTGGTTGCTAAAAATTTTTTCAAGAACCACCTGGCAGATTTTCACTAGACCTATATACAAGGATCAAGATAGATTGAAGATTAAAATTTGCACGGAGAATTACCCTGGGGCAAAAGGTGTGGTCATGTTGACTCAAAAGTAAGTCAGGGTGACCGACTTCCTTGATTTTGCGGGCATTTATTTTCAAATTAATTTTTGAGGCATACATGCATGTTGGACACTTTAAGGCCTACAATCATCAACTTTTGTCAGTTGATGCACCTTGGGTCCTTAAACAATATCAACTTAGAATTAGGTCACTGTAATCGCATTAATTCAGACACTAAAAAGTTTGGAATCATCAAATCTTGTAATCTGATGCATCTCGAGTCTTTAAAACATATTTATGAAAGAGTTGTTCACCGTGACCCACTTTTAACATTTTGCAGGCCTTGGTTTTCAAATTGTTCAAAAGGCATATTTTGAATACTTTAAGTATGGTCAGTTAATGAATCTTGGTTCTCCAGAAAACATCAACAAAAAGGTAGGTTACGGTGACCTACGTTTGACATTTTATGGCTATATTTAACTAGCTTAAGTACTTCTTGGCTAAGAAACACCAAACTTTGTCAGTTTAGGCATCTTGGGTTTTCGAAGAATGTCGACCAAAAAGTAGGTCACAGTGACCTCTTTTGACATTTTACGGCCTTATTTAAGTTTTTCTTGAGTACGTATTTGCTTAGAATTGTCAATCTCTGTTAGTTGATGCATCTAGGGTTTTGGAGATTGTCGACCAAAAAGAAGGTTATGGTGACCCACTTTTGAATATCTCAGGTACTAATTGATTAGAATAATCAATCTTTGTCAGATGATGCACCTGGGTTTTTTTTTTAGAATGTCATCGTAAAAGTAGGTCACGATGACGTACTTTTGACATACATATTACGAAAAGTTTAAGTATCCTAGGTACTTACTTGCAGTGATTTATCAAACTTTTTCATTTGATGCATCTTGGGTTTTCAAAGAATGTCGACCAAAAAAGTAGGTCATGGTGACCAACTTTGGATCATGAATATTAGGGTACTTATTGGCTTAGAATCATTATACTTTGTCAATTAATGCATCTTAATAAAAAAAAAATCAATTAAAAAGTAGGTCACCGGGACGTATTTAAGGTATTTATTAGTTATATTGGAAAATCTTCAGTCCTAATTGGTAAAAATCATCGACTTTGTCAGTTGATGCATCTTGGGTCTTACGATATTTAAAGTTAGGGCTTCAATATTAATAGAAGTGATAGATTGTGCAATTTATCAAAAGAGTGATTCAAGGCTTTTGGGCCTCTTTTTTAATGATAAATTATTTGTTTTACATAAATTGATTAATTTTAACAAAATCATGTTTCTTTTTTTCTTGCTTCAATCAGGGACTTATATACTTAGTTAAGGTTTTTTCAGCTGATAATTTTTTGATGACGTTCGTGATTTGGAGAATAATTTCTGCATCATTTCTTTGATGTCGACATTAATCGTAGTATAATATTATTTTTATAAACAAGTGAACGTATTACTTCACTATGTTCTTAATTCTAATATGCACAGTGGTTCTCAGTTCTTATATCGATGTATTCAAAATTTCATTTAATTTTTATATCGATATGAGGTAATAGTGTACATGTACCCTTTTGATGGATATAGAACAATTCCTCTTGGTGTTAATATGTTAGAGTGTAAAGTCTTATGAATTGAACTGAATCTTTTTACAACACCAATATGATTTTCATTAGTGGTAGACCCTCTTGCTGTATAGTAAATGTTCCCTGTAGAATAGTCGATTGCCATCCTTGAAATTTGAGCAAACCCTGTTAAAATTAAGAACAAATTGTAAGTTAATGGGTGTGGGGTCATTTCATGTTACAATAAATTCATTTTTTCTTTTGAAATAATTTTATAAATGGAAAGACCTGATGAATAAAATACGGTTTTATTTTTTCCATGAAGCGTAGTTGAAATAATTGTTTTTGTAGAGATGTCAGCAAAGTAAAGTTCCAAAGTTGACTTGTCGAGCATAATAGAAGAGGTCGATTCTATGATTATGGGAAGCTTTGTTATATTCCCTGTATTAAGGTCTATCTGCAAAATCCTTCTGTGAGTAAAATCCGTCACCACAATGAAATTTGTCGTATAAACATCTACAAATTTGAATAATATCAGCTTTCATTACAATCATATAGTACAGAAATGAACTCTTTATATGTGTTTGATGAATGCTGAAAATGCACATATGAATAATGAATGCTAAATAAAAATACTTATTTTAAAAATACTTACTATTATCACAGCTGGTTGAATCAGGTTGAAGCTTCAAACCAAGATCACATTGACATTTACGTCGTCTTTGTAGTGGAATGCAAATATCCTCACATCCACCATTTAAGATATGACAGCTGCCTGTTAGATAAAATCAAGAATAAGAAACTTTCTTCAAAAACGTTACATGTATATGAATTGAACCATTTCTAGTGTTATAACATTAAGAGCATTGTAAAGTTCACCTCTAGTATCTTGTTGCAAAGAGGAGTCAAACACAGTGACTTCTTTTATATTGGGTACTATTGTGAAATTGGTCTCTGAAGTTCCTGCAGACTTTCTCGCAAAATGTATAGTATTTCCCGATGTCCAACCAAAATAATTCTTTAATAATCATAAAATTTATAATACTATTAGAAAAAGGCATTAGAATTCTTTGAGTTGAAATTTCTTTTAGAAAAAAATATGCAAAAATAATACATTTTCAATTTATTAACAGTTACATAAATTTTTATTTTGATGGAAAGGCTGTTTTACATGAAAATTAAGCTGCAAAATAAAAAAAAATTATTATATAGCTAATACAAAATCTCTCATATAACACAACAAAAAATCTGGAGCGTTTAAGCGTTTAACATCTTGACGTTTTATTGAACGATGACTTTCTCTTACGTATACAAGTATGTCCGAATAGGAGCGTTCAATGTCGAATGCCCCGTTGTAAACAAAAAAAGTCGTCTGGTCAAATTGGCAGCGCTTTATTTAACAAAATGAAGGAGCATTTAGGTAATATATGCTTATTTTTAAAACAAAATGAAATTATTTATTAAAAATCAAGTAGGTTTATTAGACCCTTTAAAACATAAATGAGCAAAACATACCACTCGGTATAGTCATCGAAATGATGCGATATTAAACGTTTTCAGAACAAACGTTAAAAAATCATTAATTTGCCTCTTTTAGTTGGCATAATCATTATAAATTTAGTGGAAATATTTTAGCTATATAATAAAGGAGTTATTGAACTTATATTGTTGAATATTAGCACTCGTTGGCTGTTCAAATGCACAAGCAAACTCGTGCATTTTGAACATCCAATATACACCAATATATTAAGTTTAATAGCCTTATTATATACATTTAAATAATTAATGTCCATATAATATTATTATGGATAAATAGATTTGATCTTTTTCTTCATATTTGTACTCTACAGTATCTGAAATATCTTATCTTATCCTGTCAAAGGAAATTAATTTTAAAATGTTATTCTATACATGCGTCATTACATTTATTCTGAAATCAGTAGTACCATTTTGATGAGTTATTATGCTTTATTTATAATTCCAGGTATAGATAAATTGACTTAAGACAATATTTCTTCAGAACAGTGGACTTTTAAATGAATGCAAGTAATTCAAAATCTTCGCCAACTACTACATAAATAACATTACACATGTACAATAACTCTTTCAATAACATTTTTTTTTTGTATTATACACGAATTTTTAAATTGATATATCTGGTTAGAATTGTAGTTATCGCAGTGCAATAAAAATGTACAGATAACGAGTTGAGTAGATATCAATCGCATATTAATCAATACCAATGCAATGTGAACAATATCGAACGAATCCAAGAAACTATTTTTTTTATTTCTTAAAGCATTCACAACGCAATTAATAATTCTGTGAATTCTAAATATAATCATCGTGCTTTTAAAAACTACACTGTGCATAAGTAATTCAGAGAAAATCCTTTTGTATGTTAAATATGGCACGCCTTATTCACAAAACTGAGTTGATAAACTAGATTTATCGACCATACACTATAGTTTACAAACCGTGAACAATTCTTCAACTATAGTTTTCATCTGTAAAACTATATTTAACGGTTGTAAACTATAGTTAACGAATGCTAATTAATATATGTTTATCTGTTTGGAATTAAGCGTTAATAATAGTTTTTGTTGATAACATAGATTTACAAAAAACAAAAATTAACAGACGTAAACTATTGTTAAGAGTTGTTTGTGAAACTATATTTACAAACTATATTTATCAAATCGTTAACTATAGTTACGAGATGTAAATAATAGTTTACAAATCGTGAAACTTGTATTTAGCAGACAATCTATGTTTTGCATACACAAATGATTGTTTTCGGTGTTAAGTATAGTTTACGATTGTAAAACTAAGAGTATCGCGGGTTATAATGGTTTACAGATGTAAAATATAGTTCAACTTTGTTAACTATAATTTACAGTCGATAAACTATAGTTTATAACCGAAACTATGTTAAGCTCTTTTTTGAATTTGGCGTGCCATACTTATATATGCATTTTGGTGACCAATATTAAAAAACATGGCTTTTTATAACTCATCAGACGTGAAAAGACGAACAACTGAAATTTACCTTGTAAGCAAATGCCCTTGTTGCTCCAAATGTGATGCTGTGAGATTTGATGTCAGATCCATCGATCATTGAACTTTTAATCAATGATCTATTGAGCCAGTAGATCCTTAAATTTTAAAACAGGGGTCAACATTGAAAAATAAAAATTCATATTTTTTTTCTCAAATTTTATCATAAAGGACTAAGAAGCTGCTGATTTTTAAAATTGTGATTTGATATACTGAAATCGTTCTTTTAGGCAAGGTAATAATTTATACTATTTATTAAGCAGTCTAAAGTTAACCTTTAATCGAAATTTGTCAAGCATTCCCTTATGCTTGACAATCAACAAAATCCGCAAAATGTTTCACCTACGATTTGAACTTAATGTTAATTTCGATGAGATATGATTTTGTGGAAAAAGGACATTTTACGGTATTTAATGATGAATGTTAAATGTTCCCTTATTTTGAGAACATAAGTCATTTACGAAAATAATATTATTCGCACTGTTTTCGTTAAAATACAGTCTTGGATGATTGAATTTCAGGATGTAGATTATAAAAGCTGTGAAGTATGTCGGGCTGTAAGCCTTTGTTTTCAATAATTTTGATATTTATACACATGTAGAAACAGAAAGAGATTAAAGAGTCTATCAAATTTTGAAATCACAAACTCTCAAAAAAACTTATTGCTGTAGTATAAATTTTGTGAATATTAAATATATAGTGTTTTGACGGCTTCGAAAGCCTTCCAATCCATTAAATTAAAATTAGTAAAGTTTTTTTCCTGTGCTTTTTTTCCAGTAAATATTGATTGTATCTTAAATTTTCTATTTGTAACTTTACCTATGGCTTGTGACATCATAATAAAGTGATCTTGGACTGTCTAGGTCTTGAGAAGTCACAATAATACTATAAGTATCATTTTTCCAGTTTCCTCTCAAAATTGATTTTGTCGATATCCCCGAAATCCAAAATAGGTAGCTAAAATTGTATGTAAAACAAATTTAAAGCTTAAACATCAAGCTATTTTTTCTCTCCAACTTTTGAAAAGAATATTTAGAATACGTTACAATACTATGACAAACCCATTGTTAGCGTCGACAGTAAGAGATACTGGTTGCTCAAGTCCAGAGTAAATCGTGGATATTGTCCGAGAATATAAGGAAAAAACTTGTATTGTTGATTGGGAAAAGTCTACCCATCCAAGAAGATTCGCATTCCAGTCAAAAATCAGGTCTTGAATAAAGAAAATTTGATTATCAAGTGTAAAGTGAATAACTTCTGGATTTGTAAAGGAGACCCTTTCTAAGTTAAACAAAAAGAGATTTAATTTGCTTTAAAGAGAGAAAGCAGTCGTATATATTTTCAAAGCTTTTCAAAAGTCTAATAACTGATGGCACGGATTTCAGAAAACAGTAAGTGTAAATCTGTTAATTAATGCTCTTACCTGTAGCATTTAAATCAGACGCTAAAATCTTTGGTTGTTCTGTAATGATGTTAAACTCCTTCAATGTATTACTACTGCTGTCCACAAAGTAGATAATATGTAATTTCATGTCCACAGCAAAGGTTTCAATATTTGCAGAAGAACTGCTTAAGTGCTTTATTTCGCTTTGTTGTCCGATGACAGAATGGATATTAATCATGAAAAATCCAGTTCCATTGCTAAAGATGAAGCCCTTCTCGTAGAACCTTGAACGATCTGTTTTTGATTGTGTTTCGGTAAAAAAAACAATAAAATAATGGTGTTAATGTTATTTAAGCAAGTCAACTTCTTAAACTGATAACTGGTACGTTACCTTCATAAAAATTTTGTACCTAAGAATGTTATTAACATTTTCCTTTGTTTCTCCCTTGTCATTGATTGTCATTGTTATGATTATAGAAAAATATCTATAGTACCTTAAGACTTAATTTTGAAGATTGTATTTGAAAGTCTATTTGAAAGACGATACGAGCCAACCTACAATTTAATTGAAAGTTAAACGAGATAACTACAGTGCATCGTCAACATTTCTTTTTCTCGTTGAGTAATATTCTGCTACCACCTGCTTCTCCGAACCATTTCTCTCAGTGCATTTTTTTTAAAAACCGAAAAAGGCTACAGGAAAATACGTTGACGTTGCATGGAAATAAAGATTCTTTAAAGTAAGAATTTCATTGATCATGGTGTTTATCATTACGCTTTAAAAAAAACATTAGCGTATTTTGGCTGACAGGGTTTTTTTTATCAATTGTTTGGTCTTTGTTATATTGCATTAGCGTTATCGAGGGGGTCTGATTCCCTTGTCATTAGCTGCGCTGTGTCAAACCTAAGACATGAAAAGGGACAAGTCCCTCTAAAAACGCCCGGTACTAGATGAATAAGTCTCAGATTTTTCTGATGAAAATCCTGGTGAGCTTGAGATAAAAGATACCACAGAGTCCGACACTTCTGCTTCATACTTGGATATTTTACTTGAAAAAGACACTAATGGTAATCTAACAACCAAGCTTTATGATAAACGTGATGACTTTAACTTTTCTATCGTCAACTTCCCTTACTTATGCAGCAATATACCTTCATCACCTGCATACGGAGTATTTATATCTCAGTTGATTCGATACGCAAGAGCATGCTCTACGTATGAAAAATTTCTTAAACGAGGTAAATTATTGACAAGCAAGTTGATGAAACAAGAATATCAACAGTCTCGTTTAAAGTCATCATTTCGTAAATTCTATGGTCGATACAATGACCTTGTCAGCAAATACAATTTATCATTGAATGAAATGCTGACGGACGTTTTTCATACCAATTGTTAGTCCATTATTTATACACTGAATTGACCACGGATTTTTTCCGTTATTTCCTGATTATGACAACGAGCAACCGGGTGTGATCGGCAGGGGATGCTCACTCCTCATTGATCCCACCTCTGATGTTTCGGAGTCCGTGTTTGCTCTGCTCTTATTTTGTATATTTGTTTAATGGACGTTGAGATTGAATACTGTTCGTTATTTCCATATCCTTCTTAAAAACCGGTATCATTCTAAGCGTTGACACTATTAAGAGCCCTTTGCTGATCAGTAGGCCTGTATACCGAGTAAAGATCCATTCAGCGACATAGGTTGATTTCTGAGATCGATCATTGCTTGCTGTCTGTCTTCACAATAATCATTTTATGCATTTTTCAAAAAGTTTTAATGGGTTGTGACACGGAGTATCATAAGAACAATACATAATGTTAGAACCAGAAGTGTCTGTCGAAACTGTTTTGTACTTATAATAAAGGAAGAGAAAAGAAGCAGTTGAGACTTAAAACTTCACAAAAGGAATATATAAAATGACAATCTTCGATTAAGTCTCTCTTTTTTTTTTTTAGAAAAGATTGCAATAAAACTAAAACTGTAGGAGTTCACTTTAATAAAACTTTTTAAAAAAATTTTATTTCAATGCCAACATCAATCATCAAAATAAAAAAAAACATAAAACTGATAATTACATTATGTATCTCAGTGTCGTCTACGTGCCTGCTAAATTGTATTTGGAGTTGCATTTCTAACGTATTTCACAGAAATGTCTTATAATAATAAGCACATCAACACATCAAAATCAAAAACCGACACACAGAAATATGTGTTGTCCACTTGTGTGCCAAGTTTTATTGAAATAAAACCCTTAATGTAGGAGGAGTAGCAGTTTTATGTATTAGACAGAAACTGCAATGTTAGGTCACCAAGCAACACCTTTCATCAAAATCAAAAATCGATATACAAATTTATGTATCTTATTATAGTCAACTTGCGTGCCAAGATAAACTAGTATTTATATAATTAATTCAGATCAAAACAGAAGAAGTAGCCTTTTGAAAAATTGTTTACAGACAGACATTCAGTAGAGTATATAAAAAAGAAATGCATGATCTTCATGGAGAGAGAAACATATGAAATTAAGATGTTATAGTATTTCATACCTCTGCATGTCATTCCATCTGCGGAGAGTATATGGCCCTCAGCACAGAGGCAGGTAGCTCCTGAAGGTGTGTTAACACACATATGCTGACAACTGCGTTTAGAACATGGATCTGTGCAACAAATAGATATTTATCTAAATTGCTGAAAAACTTTGAACGATTATTTTTCAATAAAAAGAAGAAATGTCAAATTGATCCATTTTAATATTGGGTTGCTGGAACAATTTTCCAATCGAATTCTCAGCTTGTACTCGTTAAAATGTAATATTTAAGTGTGTTATTCTTATGGAAAATAGTGAAGCAACGTTTAACTCCATTGTCACTGTTTTTTATATTCTTTTAATGGCTAAACACAAATGATTCTACATTAAGTTACCAACAAGATTTGTTTGTGAACAATTGATGCTACCGTATGACAGCTTATTTCAAGGATTGTATTCTCGCAAATGCATGTCAAATTAGAACGGTAAAAGTCAAAAGTGATGTTACACTATAACCCTAAGAAAGGGATTGTTACAAGGATTACTACTTAAGTTGTACTTAAGGAACCACTGTCTAGTTTTGAGAGTTTGCCAGGGCATCAACAATAGTGGGAAACATGGGATAATTTGCATAACGGTCGAAGCCCGTGAAATAAAATTGTAGACATTAAAAATGTAGACTAATCGATTTAAATTACACGAGGACTTCCACGCCAATTTCAATAGTCCTTGCACACTGACGTCAAACTCAAAGGCAGCCGAACGAAATTTACATGCATATTTGGCCTCCTTAGCGTCAGACACAGAGACGGATGCGCACGAGATTTGCATGCGTATTAGGCCTCCTTAGCTGCTGACCTATCGACCTGCCTAACTTACATTCCGGAGGAATTATCAGTGAATCAATCTCCACTTACTTTCAAAGGGTTATTATAGAGAAAAAAAATTAGAAATGGAAATATTTATGAAACCCCCTAGTTAGTTCGAAATGTTCAAAAGTTATGTCCAATAAGTTTTATACAGTTTGTCCAAATCTTAGCTCAAGCTCAAAAATATTTACATGAGGTGAAAGGTATTGTCACAATTAATATACCTGTGAAATATAAAAGCCCTAGCTTCAACTGTTTGAATGCTGTGACCAAGGTTTAAGTGTGGTAGCTTTGTAAATGTTGGTCAACTCCAAGGTATTTTTAATAAAGCCTTCCCAAAATTTTTTAAAAACTAAATTATCCTCAAATTATCTACCAGCTCAAAAGATTTTATTAAGTCACCAAAGTACACCTATTGCTATCCGTTTTCGTACGACGTGGTGCAGTGTGCATCGTGTGTTAACATTTGGACATTTTCAGCTTCTGCAACCGCTCAATCAATTTCAACCAAATTTAGCTGAAAACATATATGGGTGTAGAGGGCAGGAATGGGGTAATTGAATAAAGTAATTGCAGTTGAACATAATTAATTACATTTTTCAAAGTAATTGAAGTAATTTCTATTTATGCCCTCCATTTATCTTATGCTAGACAAATGCCTGTATTGTAAAGAATGCGTGAAAACCAGTTCCCAGTTGGTCCTGCAGCTTTGTTAATTTTTACTTCCTTAAAACACTAAAAGACATTGTTTGATGAATATTGTCATTTATTAATGACGAAAATAACAAATAATTACAAAAAAACTACCTTAATTACTAGGGAGATCCCAGACAAACATACATAGACTTATTGAGCACCTAATATAACAATGGCAGCGGGATCTCCCTAAAGTCTAAGCAAAACATGATTATCATTGCTGAATGTACATTTAGAAGATGGGAGATCACCAGGTAACATATATATACAACAATGGCAGGGGGATCTCCCTGTGATATGAAAAATCAAAACAATGTAAAAATTAAGGTGGCATATACAAAAATTTTGCCATGGCATATAAAAAAGTTCTTCAAAAATAATGTAAACTTTAAGGTGGTATTTCCAAAAAGGATTTTCTCAAATTTGAGGTATATAACAACAAGATTATGCCTACTTACATGCATATAATTCAAATGTAAATGAGTATTCAACTCAAAATGGACATATATTCTGCCTTTTGTACATGCCGATATAACACCATTATAAAACACAACTATAAAAATAATACTAAGTGTAATGAGGTGGATAAGATGGGGATGGTGGAGGGTTAATTTTTTACACAAACAATCGCTCTGTTTACATAAAAGCGTCCTTCACGTACTATGGTAAAAACAAAAGTGACTTCCACGTGATCACAGTTCTGCAATTTCATTGGTTAATTATGAGGTACAAGGACAAATATTTATAAAAATAGATACAGATGGACCCTCAGGCTAAAAATAAATATAAAAACCGAATACTAAAAATAGATTTTGTGATAAAAATAGATGTTGCGATACAATGATGCCATAAAACATATTATTTAAAAATAATATTTCATTATGCCCTCCATTTATCTTATGCTAGACAAATGCCTGTATTGTAAAGAATGCGTGAAAACCAGTTCCCAGTTGGTCCTGCAGCTTTGTTAATTCTTACTTTCTTAAAACACTAAAAGACATTGTTTGATGAATATTGTCATTTATTAATGACGAAAATAACAAATAATTACAAATAAACTACCTTAACTACTAGGGAGATCCCAGACAAACATACATAGACTTATTGAGCACCTAATATAACAATGGCAGCGGGATCTCCCTAAAGTCTAAGCAAAACATGATTATCATTGCTGAATGTACATTTAGAAGATGGGAGATCACCAGGTAACATATATACAACAATGGCAGGGGGATCTCCCTGTGATATGAAAAATCAAAACAATGTAAAAATTAAGGTGGCATATACAAAAATTTTGCCACAAAATCCAATGACAATTGGATTCCGCCATTTGTGTTTGCCTTGAATTACAAGTAATTGAATGTATTTAAATACATTTCAAAAATGTCATGTTTACAAGTAATTAAATGTATTTAAATATATATTTCAAAAACTGTCATGTATTTTCAATTACTTTTCAATTACATTTCAATTACTTTTTTTAAAATGAAAGTTTATAAAAAAGGTGTCTCATGCTGATATACAGTATTTGTACTGGTGGTTTAATAGGGCCTATTCTCACTTTTTAAAATTATCAATTATACATATTCCCACATGCAAATAACAATGATTGTTAAGATATTTTAATTTGATTTAAGAGTTAGCCTAACTACATCCCCTTTTAGATTTACCTATATTCTATTCATTTTAAGATAGAATATAATGACTGGATTTGTGAGAAATATTTATTTCCTTCATAAATATGTATTTGAAAAAGTAACAAAAAAGATCTCGCCACAGACCTTACTGGTGTAGCTTTGGCTTGTGTTTGTACAATTATTTAATGTCTAATTATGTTAATTGTTTAAGTTGTTTATAAAGCGTGTCGCTCTCCCCAAGGCATTTGTTAATGGTCTTATTTTGTACAGGTGTGAGCCCCTCTCATGCCCAAAAACAAATAAAAAATGACTAAAAGGTTATTTAAAAATTTTTAATTTTTTTTTTATAAAATAAAATACAAGTAATTGATATTTTGTCAAAGTAATTGAAAGTAATCAATTACATTTAAAAAAATCAATGTAATTGTAATTGCAAGTAATTGACAAAATTATCAATGTATTTGAAACTAATTAATTACATTTCACTACACGGTCATTGAAAATAGAAGTGAGATACAGGTACATGTATTTTGGAAATTAGTTTTAACAGAGGATTGTTACCAATACATGTTGTAATGAAATAAATTATTATTTATAAAGCACAATTTACAACAACTCTTAAACTAACATAACTGCCCTAAGTGAAGAAATATCAATATAGAAAACACAACATTTTTTAAGAATAGATATTAGATAACGTGTATATCCACCACGACTTTTGTACAGTTCTTTAACACGCCTTCTTATACTGTGGACAAGTCGTCTTAGGCGGTTTCGGGGGAACTGTCTCCATTACTGAATTATAGCGTTTTTCAATTCCTGTAGGTTTTCACATCTGGGTGTCCTCTGATTAATTCTACGACCATGATAATCCCAAACATGTTCGATTGGGTTCATATCTGGGGACATGGCGGGCCAGGGCATAGTTTCAATGGCTTCTTGGCGAAGATAGTCTTTCACTATTCGGGCGCGATGAGGTCTAGTGTTGTCATCCATTAGTACAGGTTGACTTGCTAATGAATTATCATCGAAATGAGGCACAACTAATAGGCTAAGGATGTTGTCTCTGTATTTTTGAGCTGTTAATGTACCATCAAGAATGTTTAGCTCCAGTTTACAACACAGAGAGAAACATCCCCACATTGTCATTCCGCCTCCACCAAAGGCCTTCGTTCCCAATACACCCTGTTGTTTGTATGCAGAATTTGGATGTCGCCATACCCGAACCCTGCCGTTACTGGGTGAAGCAAGAATCGATTTTCATCTGACCAATGTATCCTTTGCCACGACCGAATGTTCCATCTCTTATGCTGTCGTGCCCATTGTAATCTTGCTTCTTTGTTTGTGTCTCTGGGATAAGAGAGGACGATTTTTTGGCCGACATGATCGCATCCGTTCTTTTTTTAGTAACTTGGTACTGTGCTTCTGCTGATTCGAGCTTGAGTGTTCCATTTGCTTCTCGGTGTGTTTGCAGTATCAAAAGGAAACTGTTTAGCTAGTCGCTTTAGCAGTCTATCTTCCCTTTCTGTAGTCTTTCAAGGTCTTCCAAATCTTGTGGCTTCTTCCACCCTCCAGTTCTTCTTCAGCGCTGTACCAGACGCAAAATTACAGTGTGACTGACATTAAAGTGTTCACCAGCCTCACTTTACGTCATTTCACCATTCCAATGGCCTGCCACGCTCAGCATCCTATAGTTTTCGACGAGGCATGATTGCACAAATTTATAACATTTTTTCTATCAGTTAAGCTTATGCAAACAATAATATGAATACAATTGAAAACTGCACTGTTCGAACACGCATTGGTGACCTTTAAGAAACCGGTTTAACAAGTTTTTGAATGGAGATATCGGTGTAACATAAATACAAATAATAAATAAACTTTCGATTTACTGGTAATTCTATTCTAAATTTATTCATTCAAAAATAATTTTTTACTTTCATTTTTTTATATTAAATATATATATATATATATATATATATATATATATATATATATATATATATATATATATATATATATATATATATATATATATATATATATATATATATATATATATATATATATATATATATAAGCCAGACAATTAAAGATGAATGTAAAATTTCCGGATCAACATACATAAGTGTTGCAAGTCCTGCTGATTTCACAATTAGACCCATAGTTGCGGTACCAACATGTGAAACTCACAGGATAGGTAATCTATTGGATATATTTTTGAAACTGTATGTTACCAAAGTTATATACGAGACACAGTAGATTTTCTTATTACAATTCCTGAGAAAGTCAACCCTGAATCCATTTTGGTTTCATTTGATGTCACCAATCTCTATTCTAACATTCCACATGATCTTGGACTCATTGCAATAGAACATTGGATAGACAAATTTCCTAGTCTTTTGAATGACAGATTTCCGAAGAACTTGTTTTAGAAAGCCTTCAATTAATTTTGGAAAATAATTTCATGCATTTTAATGACATAATCTACAGACAAAAATTAGGCACGGCAATGGGAACCAAGGTTGTGCCAACTTATGCTACACTTGTCCTAGGATTCCTAGAAGAAAAACTGTATTTAACTGTGAAAGAACAATTCGGGCAGGACTTTGAAAATTTTTTTAAGGAAGTCGTGGATACGCTACTTAAATGACTGTTTCATCATATGGGACAAAAGTGAGGATCAACTAATGGAATTTTTTAATATTCTCAATACCCTGAGCCCGACTTTGAAATTCACCATGTAATCGGATAGTAATAAATTATCCTTTCTCGATGTAACGGTTATTAAAAAAGAAAACCATTTAATAACGGATGTTTTCTACAAAATAACAGATACCAAACAATACCTTATATTTGACTCTTGTCACCCTAGACACACCAGGAATAATATCCCATACAATTTAGCCAGACGTCTCTGTACAATAATTTCCTATGCAGAAATCTTGGAATCTCGTCTCACAGAACTACAAGAACTACTCCTTCAAAGGCACTATCCTAAACAGTTGATTGAAAACGGAATAAACAAAGCCAAATCTCAAGAAGGAAAAAATCTACTTACAGTGAAAAATAAACAGGCAAAAAATGTCATACCATACGTGTCATCACATAACCCAAGAAATCCGAAAATTTTCAGCATTATTAGGAACAATCTGCCCATTTTAGAGGAAGATCCAGACATGAAGAAAATATTAGAAACTTCACAGATCATTAAGAGTAAACGACAAAGTCTGTCTCTCAAATCCATCCTTACAAAAGCATCCTTTTCTACTAAAAACAATGAACCAGCAATCCTCAATAGATATAACAAGCCCAGATGCAGTACTTGCCCATACCTGACAGAAAGATCCAAATTTCAATTAAAAACTGGAAGCGAATTTACCATTAAAACATCAATGCCATGCACCAGCTCGAATCTTTTTTATGTAATAACCTGCGACGGTTGTGGTGAAAATTATACATGTATCGGCCAGACAGGTGACACCCTGAGACACAGAATGACCGCACACCGACAACAAATTAGGGAACCAAGATGCCAGTGTACTGTTGTAAGCGAACACATCAGAAACTGTGCCAAAAATAAAACCCCAAATTTTACTGTTTTACCTTTCTATAAATTCCGAAGGGATCCTACAGAAAAAGAACGTGAAACTAAAGAAAAACATTTTATAAACAGACACAAACCTATTTTAAATGCAGCATAATTATATTTCTTTTAAGAAATATACTTTTACCCGCATAATATAATTGTGCTATTTGTATAAAAAATCTAATTTCCCGTAATAACTTAATTACGTATTATCATGACGTCATAATGAACTTTGCTAAAGAGCGACTAATATATATATAAGGATAGGCTTTAACAAAATTGCAATTACCAGTGTACAACTTGGTATCTTCTGCATCGTAAACGTGAATGGAAAACGGAATAGGATTGGCGTCAGTTATACCCACAACATAAACGTATGAACCTGATCTCGGATCCAAACCAAGTACTTGGTTTGTGTAAGCACCTTTGCCCACAGCATGCAAAATATTCTGCATAAAAAGAAAGAAAAGCAGATTATAACACATTTTCAAATACAGTCTAAAAGTAAGAATAGCATGATGTTTCTGTCACATTTTTTTTTCCAATTTACTGCTTATTATAACAGAAATCATTTATTGATTTAAAAATATGTTTGATTTATTTTGCTGGACATATTGATTTTTTTTTTAGACTGCATGTCCCTTGCTTATTTTTACTTTCGCGGATTGAAACAAATTCCAATAAAACTGATAATAAACACATGCATTTAAGTTGTTAAACTGGTTATAGGAATCATATTCTTATTACGTAGATAATGAAAATTGGAAATTATCAAAAAAACCTGTACGCAAAACACTCAAACAAAAATGTGATTAGTTTCGATACAATGGGAATCCAAGCAAGTTACAAGTAAAAAAAAAAAATTGACGATAATTTCATAAAAATTGCAAATTTTTGATTTCTGTTAGAAGGCTATAAATCAATTTCCCGTAATGGAATGAAATTATTAAATCGTTGTTAAATAAATGATTTTTGCAATTGTTCAAGATGTCCCAACGTTTTTGTTTGGTACATAAAAATAACTTGCAAATAATTTTCTCCTTAAATTAGAGTGTTGCATTTCTTTCGAGTTTGGGTGTAGTTTATTAGCTCAATACAGTCTTATTGATTACTTATGTGTAGCTGATTAGTCTAAAATCACATATTATATTGGGGTCAATTTTTCGTAATTTTTGAAAAAAAAAATCTTAATTCATGGGGCTTTGATTTCTTGGATGTAGAATTGCTGAGTAGTTATGAATGTAATATTTTTGGTGGACTTGAATTTGTGGGTCTCTTCACACCTAAAAAATAACGAAAATTAACCCCCTACGAAAATTTGTGATTTCACAGTATATCATTATGATAAAACTTAACGGTTATTAATGGAACGCCTCGGCTGCCTTGTGTCGAGACAATTCATAATTAATATGCTGATACTGTAGAATTGTATGCATTATATAGTAATTCTTTAACATTATATGCTGATATATCATACTTGGACATTGTATTCTGATTATTTGACATTGTATAATGAACTACCATTGTATGCCGGGAAATCGGTTAATACTGTATCATCCGAAGGACTGGTGTCCATGACCCACAGTAGGATTAAGAAACTCGCGACGTTAGGATCGACGCCTTAATTCGAGACTCTAGAGCAGACGCTCTAACTACTGCACAACGCGAGCGACTAACATGTTATGATTGATATACATACACTTTGCTATATGGTGTTTTTAATGCAAGATGAATATTGGGATCGTAATACCTACTTATTTGACAGTGGAAAAATCTACTTCATTATAGTGTTGTTTTCAATTGCGCAGATTTAGTATATTATCATGATTCTACATGTACATGTATTGGCAAAATAATGTTACGAAAGGGGAAAGCAGTGTTGGATATACTGGTAGTTCGGAAAGGGATAGAAGATAAATAAGCATTTTATCAAAAATGAACAAAACAGTGCTAATGAAAGAATCAGTATATAATTTTAAAGTATCAGTATATCAACATGTTCTTCCCATATAGCCCTTAGGGCGTCATTTGTTACCTTATAATAGTGTAGTGCTGACACATTAAAGAGGTTCATGCGTCTCAGAACTCGTCTTTTGGACCCATCATAGTTGCTTACTTCAAGTGTATGTCTTTTATAATCTCCCCAATAAAGTAACTTATTGGTAGCATCGACAGAAAGAGCTGATATTTCTAGCAATCCAGTATGTACTATAACAGATCTATTTGTTCCATCCATGGAGGCTTTTTCGATTCTTGATTTCGGTTTATTGTCCGAAAAGAACATCAGCCTGTGTAAGTACATAGACAATTCTAGCAATACATAATCATATGCAATGTAGCCACATGATTGTTACATGTATATAAGTCTGTACCGATATATTTGATGCAAAAATTTGATAATTCATGTATATGTCAAAATATATAAAGATTATGTAAACAACAGTATATATGTCACTGAAATTTCCTTCACTTAACAAGCGTATGAGTCTCAATTAATATTATTAGTTCACTGGACAAACCATCTATGTTTGTGAAATTATAACAACCTAATATATTTTAAGTCTTATTGAATTATCTCTATAAGTATGCTTTTACGCCATACTCCATAAGTAAAAGTTAAATTACAAAGTAAATACTAGTAAACCTTCAAAACATTTACCCGTCCTCAGGATCAAGAGCTAATCCTTGCGGGTACCCCAAATTGTTGTGTACAACGATTTTAAACATTGCATTGTCGTCACTGTATGCTGGTTTCATGGCGATCCATTTCAACTCGGAATCACACCAGTATAAATTATTTGAAACATAATCAAAAGCCATTTGACCCATTGATAGAGACCTTCCTTTGAATGGTTTGAAAGGTGAGATATATTCAGCTGCTGCCAGATGGAAAAATTTTGGTATTCGTAAATGGTGTCTCCGATGTTAAAAAATACAACCTTTTTCTTTGGATCAGAGGTAATGCCGGTCGGCAAAGTGATAGTAGATAGTGGATATGAAGCGTTGTTGTAATAATCCCTTTGACTCGTAGGTATTTCTTTGACTGTGATCAGCAAAGTGGGATTGTACGTTCCAATTATCAAACCTTTCTCAGCAGGAATACCTGATATATAATATCAATTATAATTTTACACGTAATTTTGACATTTTGGATATGTAGGTGGTTTAACGACTTTCGTAGGAAAACAAAAACGGGCATGGATTTGATAGTCTAAATTACAAATTCGCACCAATGACACAGGAAAAATTAATTGTTTATGATGTTCACACTGTAGTTACTGAGATAAGAGATATAACTCGGACATAATTCTGCAATTGAGATGAGAATGTCTGATCAGGTGACATTTTTGTTATTGCCAAACATATGACGAAGGCATGAACATGAACTCAATGAAAACAGAATTTTTGCGACAGATTGCTAATCATATACCGGTTACTAAAAATATACATGTGTATATCCACTGAATGAAGAAGTCACTAGGAAAAATGTATATTTACTGCCCATACAATCACTACCTTTAAAGTAGTTTTACTAGGTATTAGTTGAAGTACTTAAAAATGATATGTATAAATCTATACTTTGACTTTGTTCTTTGTTTTAAAGCTAAAATATGAACCTCTCAATCTCTCATGCTGAACACAAAATTCAAAATTATCTCGATATTAATGGTTTTAAATTTTCACAGAGACAAACAGCATGTATGCATTTTTGCATATTAAAGCACGTAAAACCGTCTTGATGATCCACATTTACAATTAAAGTTGAAGTTTTTTAAAGTAGTGAAAGAAATGACTTCCTCTCTTTTGTGATTGGTAGAAATTTGATGAGAAAATTTTCAATTATTTCATTGGTTGAAATGGTGTTTAAGGCAAGGGAAATAACTTAAAAGCATGATATTATTAAAGTTATAGACTTAACAACAAATTGGGGATCTTAAAAAAATGACAAAACGAACAACAAATTTATCAGTCTCTTATTTCTAAATAACATGATATTTTTTATAGCAATCTTATATAAAGGTCTCTTTAATTTCATTATAAATAAAATTTGATAGTTATTGCTTGCAGGCTTTACAATTTGTTATTATTTTCACCAAAAGATAGTTTATATGAAGAGCAAATGGCCAATCAGGAATTAAGAAAAGCTCTCTGCCACAATACATAATTAAGTTAAAAGCTGAAACGACAACCGTGCCCATGACTGTGTATTTAATGCCTCAAAAAGTAATTTATAGAAATACAAAATCAAGAAATTCAAAAGAATTAATTTGTTTAAGTAAAAAATCTGTTTACTGTTTAAACTTGTTAGATATAGTAAAATCAACATTTTTTTTGAAATACCACCATGGAAATTAATTAAATTGTATTGTTTAATACATCCCGAGAATTTTTTCCGAATTCATAAAAATGGAGACTAATCCCTTGTTTTTAAACAGAAATTAGCTGAAATCAAAAAATGCTAAACTTTGCAACAACAGAAATTTACACAGACGGATCAAAGGATAAAGGCAGGGTCGCTGGCAGCAATTATCAACACAAAATGTTTTTTTACGGACTTCAAACGAAGCAACAATTTGTCCATGCGGAAGTGCTATACAACTTGCTTTTGAATATATTAAAAGGATAAAAACTCTTTTACAGATTTTGGATTCGCTTTCATGTTTAACCACTGCATTAATATGAACATTGAAGTGCTGTAAAAATTTTGAATATATTTGCGCCGGTCTTTTCTTGCTAAACAAGGTAAAAATGTTGAATTTTGTTCTTCCAAGCTGTATATGGTATTCAGGGCAATAACAAACTGACATATGCAAAACTGCTATTCAATATGAAATGTTTATTTACCTTTCCCGTCAAAGAAGAGCTACTTTGTGAAAATGTAAATTCTTAAAAATATATTGGGATTTTTGTGATGGTCATAAATTGGCATTACAAAATCAAAGTCGGACCATATATGGAAAAGTAAATAAAGTATCAATACTTTAAGTAAAATATATGATTAATTATCGGATACCATTCTAAGAGCGAAAGTAAGCATAAACTACAAGAAAGACTTGAAATGAGCGACCGAAAAAATTGGCGGCAAATAAATTGAAGGTTTTTACAAAGCATGATAAAACAAACAATATCAAACATGGACGTCGGTGTAGAAATTTAATACATGGAAACCGACATTCCAAAAACATGAAGGGCAATTTTACCTACCTACAAGAAAAATCTTTAAATAGTCGTTAAATACATATTTAAATATATCATATTCATATATCATTCTTACAGCGGGGAAAACTAATTCAAGAAATTATACCCAAAGTAAGTACCGGTAGTAAAAGTGGCGGCGTAAAGCGAAGGTTTAACAACGCTTGGATCTGTGGCTCTTTGCGTTATCTGATTTTCTTTCAAGAAGAAAGCTTTAGTTCTGCAGCCAGAAACTTTCAAAACCGTTCATACAGGCTGTGGGTTTTTTTTCCGCACGTTTTGAGCCTGAAATATCCACACCAAAAAAACCATAATCAATCAATCATAAAGAAGTAATGGGGAATGAAATCCTTAGTATTTTGTAAACCAATGCATGTCCTAATGCAAATTTACCACTTAAATTGGATCCATTCACATTCCCCTCAGAAAAAATGTCTGTCTAATTTGTCTTTAAGTTATTGATTGCCAGTTGTTTTTCCTCGGTAATTTGTAGCATGTCTGTTTTGGATTTACAGTTCTCTTCATCTTTCAAATCATAATCGCAACAATATGTTGTATTTCATATTTTCTCAAAAAGCTCTCTGCTACACTAAACATCTTTTCAAGAATTAGTCTTTTCATTTTTCTATATGCCTATATCCCTGTCACCTTATAAATGTATTGTATACTTTCCTGTCTAGCTATATTGTTGTGTTTTACTTTTCTAACCCCTGCTTTTACATTGTGACTTGTGCATGCATAATTATCAAGGCGGACGGCATATTTGCCGGTGGAGAGGTGCAAACTTTGTCCTATGCTCGGCACTTGGGGCCATACCTTTTACATTTTTTTTTTGCTGGCAGCACCTCCTGCAGATGCGAAACCTCGGTAAAGAGGATTCTTTTACCTAATATTGTGTAAAACATTTCTGTGACGTCATCTTTTGTTAAACCTGGTTCAATAACTCTTACTTCAAGCACGCTCTAACTAAGTTAGGCGGGCGTCAATTGAAGTGCTGTAAAAATTTTGATTTGCGCCGGTGCTTTTTTAGGCAAAGAGCGAGGTAATTTCTTATACAGTTCTTAAAAGGCTGTATATATAACAATTTAATATGAACAACATATTTAAATACTATTCCTGAATATTTATGTTAGCATTTCACAAAAAATCCGTTTGTGAAAATGGCACAAAAAATTAAGTGAATTGAATGTCCCTAAACCGGCATTACAAAATCATAGACTGTTTCGGACCATATATAGAAAAGTAAATAAAGTATCAATACTTTAAGTAAAATATATGATTAATTATCCAATGCTTGAGCGACGGTAACATAAACTACAAGATAGACTTTAAATGAACACAATAATGCGTTTTCAAATAAATTGAAGGTTTTTACAAATCATGATAAAACAAACGATATCCAACATTGACGTCGGTGTGGAAATTTAATGCATGGAAACCGACATTCCAAAAACATGAAGGGCTGATTTGGACCTTCGGAAGGAGGATAAAATATTCAAATAGTCGTTAAATACATATTTAAATATATCATATTCATATATTTTAAGGAGCGGGGAAAACTAGTTCGAAACCTGCACACAAAGTAAGAGAAAGTGTTGCGGCGTAAAAAAAAAATACACTCAGGCATTGTCCGAATTTCAAAGAAAATGCTTAAACAGTTCTGTAGGATTAAAATACTTCAAATCCTATTGCTTTACAAAAATTACCTGTTTTTTTTCTCCGAAATTTAAGAATATATATATCCGGATTCCAGTCCGAAGTAAAAACTTGAAACTGAGGTATTTTGTAATCGGTAAATGGCATGTCCAAAACACAATTTGAAGGTATTTTTTTTCAAAATCAAAATGCACCGTCAGAGAAACTGTTGTCGATTTATCTGGAAAATTATAAATTGTCAAGAATTTGTTTTTCCTCGGTAATTTGTAGCATGTCAGTTTTGGATTTACAGTTCTCTTCATCTTTCAAATCATAATCGCAACAAAGTTAATGTTCATATTTTCGATATAAAAAGCTCTCTGCTACAATAAAATAAAATCAAAAAAAGTCAAAACATTTTTCTTTACCTAACTTATAAATGTATTGTATACTTTCCTGTCAAACTATATTGTTGTGTTTTACTTTTCTAACCCCTGCTTTTACATTGTGAAGTGTGCGACAATGGCGAAATGTTTGAAAAGTAGGTTATAAGCCACCAACTGGTGTCCATTATGTCTACCTTTTACAATTTTTTTGCGGAGCTATCTCCCGAGACGCGAAAATTCAGTAAAGAGATGATTCTTTTACAACTAATAATCGTGATTAAAAGGACTAGCGCCAGTTAAACGGTTCCATCACTTACAAATGGAGCAGCACTTAATTGTAGGTCGCCTCCTCGCTATTCGACTTTTTTGCACATGACGTCATTTTCGCATTTTCAATTTACAGAAATTATAATATATAATACATTTTTATTATATATTCGCTTGTATTTATCTAATTGACATTGAAGTCTATAAATTTCTATTTTCATTGTATTATTTTCCATTTACATCGGATGATCTTCCGGTTGTATTAAAAAAAAGTTTCCATTTCTATTCTGTGTTTTTGATTTTATTCACTAAATTTAAATTGTTTGTTATTTCCTCATCTTGAGAATTATGCAATACTAGGGAGACGATTGAAAATTGCAATGTTTATGGCATATATTGCTGAAATGAATACTAGTATATGATTTTAGAATATAATTCTGAGTTTAGCCATTTCGATATCTCGACTTCTGTAGTCAAAACGTAACTTAATTATTGCCTGCAACTGTCTAGTTTAAGCTCAAGTAGCTTGTTCCATGACCCCCCCCCCAACAAAAAACAAAACAAAACCAAGCAATATAATCGACTGACAAAAGCCGCCAGAAAAGAAATACATTTTTAAATTAGTTCTGGATTATGCTCAGTAACTACTATGTCGCCAAATATTATTTAAAATATACAGTTATTGATTTGACAACATTTCACATTTAAATCTTACAAATCATATGTTGTCCCAAATGCAGTTTATAACTGTTTTATTATATAATTCAGTGTATATATACACATATATATATATATATATATATATATATATATATATATATATATATATATATATATTATATATATATATATATATATATATATACACAATTTCTTTATAAGTGATATTTTTGCTCTAAAACAAGGCCAACAAAGAATAAAAAAATATTTAATTATTATAACATAAATTATTTATTACAAGCGTAAATTCTCGAGTCGCAATCTTTCAAATAGCATAAGAGGTAACTCTTGAAGCTTCTGCTATTTCTGGGTCGTCGACATTGATATAGCAGTTACGTTGCAGCTTATCAATTCTAACGTGGGACTAACAGACCGGTCATCAATGAAATTGTTACTATTTGTTAGTCCCATGAAAAGCTTTACTTTGATGATTTCTTTAAAATTAAAAATAAAGTAAGGTAATTATAAGGGTACGTCAAAAAGAGTTTGGTTATTTAAGTTATTTAAATTCAGATAATACTACAAACAAAGCTTAAAGACACGTCACGAGCCCTTTGTCTTGATTTATAAGTTTAATCTAACTAAAAGAGATACATGGATATAAGTACATTACTATTTATTTAAAAAGCTCAAAATCAAAGAGATAAAATTCAGTAATCATGAATTATTTTCTTTTTCAATGTGCTCTACAACTTATAATGTGCAGTTGAAATTCTATTAAGAAATCTCTATACTGTACGGCCAAATTTTCTTTCGAAAAATCTCAAATCAGGACATTTAATTTAGCAGTGCGTCCATAACGATGTACTTGTCTAAAGATGGTACAAATAACTTGGAGCGTAGTTTTGTCATAATTGTTTTAATTTTGTCATTTAATTGTAAAGATGTTTACATGTGTATAGATAATTTTAATACAAGATTTATTGTTTGAGATCTACCCTGTATGTGCCAGTTGTTTTCAAGTTTTGCATGCACTATTGTCAAGAGTTCTTTTCAAATTGTTAAAAGTATTCAAATGAACGCGTATTGATGAAGAACTGATACCAAAGATTCTGTTCAATGCACTTTGTGTGAAGGTAAAAAGGCAATTGAATGATGAATGCAACAGTAAAAATAAAATCATTTGTATCATCAATGCACGAATGCAATAAATCTCCAAATATTAATTAAACAAAATAGTTCAACAATTAATTTTGATAAGAATATATCAAAAAGGTATAAATAAATACAATGCTGTCATATTTTGCTACATGTTCTTAAAGTTACGTTCTCTCAGATCCCCCTTTTTGTGAAATGGATTTAATATGGTTTATATATCACTATCGACGAAATAAGGAACGCAAACATTCTTGAATATATTCCGTAAATAAACCATCTTAAATTCAACCACACAAAAAATCCAAATATAATTTTCTTATTATCTATTTAGAAGCAAAGTAAAAAGTTAATTAAATATGTTCTAATTAACACCACTACACTAACTACAATGTACTTCTACCTGTGTTAAACACCATTATAAACATTATCTTCTTTTTGATATTCTTCTTATGAAAAGGTACGGAAAGCATTAACTCTGAGAACAAAATATCTGTTTATATTATCATCTTACCGAGGCAAAGGTATCCATATGCATTTATGACGGCCAAAAATGTTACAATGTGACGAAAACACATCTTGGTCACTAATGAACGAAATCACCAAATTTAGACGTATTTGACGAATTGGTGAAACAATGGTAACCATCAATCGAGGAAGTTCTGTTCCAGTCGATCGCTTCGCAGCATTAAAGAATTGAATAGAGATGAATGCAAAAATATTTTGGGACAGGATCTCAAGAGTAGGATTTCCCCCGAAATCTCACACCAGAGCCAAAATCCCCCCTCTTTCTTTCTCAGAGTATGATTCCCCCCTTGTTATAGAGTCAATAAAATTCAGAGTTGCAATATTTTTGTGAAAAAAGTAAACGACAAACTGATTTTTCAAAGGTGAATGGGTGTTTTTTGACTTATGTACATAGTTATGAAGCAAGAATTTTTGAAGCATTCAAATCATGGAGTCTCATCCCAAAGTTTTTGTTTTATAAAGAAATGTACACTGACATACCGAAAAATTAGCTCAACACCTCCACCCATTTAGGAAAACATTGTGGAAAACCCTTAATTATAAAAAAGATCATAATTCCGTAAAAAAATTTTTGAAGCGAAAAAAAAATGCAAAATTGAATTTTAAATCATCAAGACACATATACACTCTCATACCAAAAATAGCTCATTATCTTCAAACTTTTAGGAAAAAAAGTACGGAAAACCATTCCGGATAGACTGTGGGACAGCTATGCAAACAGACGGACGGACAGACGCGTGATACACCTATAGTTCCACTGGTTTAACCGAATTATTTGATCTAAAAACATTCGGTTTGACGGTTGCTGAGAAAATGAGAAATTTTAATTTTTCGTTCTTCGTATACAACATATTAAATCATCTGATCACCATTTTGGGAGAGACAATTGTTACAATGTACCGCCCCTCCACTTCAAAGCATACATTTATAAGTAAAGTAATTATATTTTGTTGAGGGGAAAATTGCATCTGGGGGAAATCGCACTGACCACTACACAGAGTAAACCCCCCCCCCGGAAAATCGACTCTGGTATGGGATTTCTGTAGGGGAAATATTGCTCTTAGCAACTTTTCTATGGGCCGGGGTAATCCTACTTTAGAGTCACTTTTTTGTGGGGGTAATCATACTCATGAGCCAGTTTTCCGGGGAAAATATTATAGGGGGAAAAGCCTAACCTACAAGACCGGTAGTGTTCTCAATGGCGTGCTGGATAGCCCAAAACGGTATACAACTTGGTCTCACAATATTTATCCTTTATTCTGTATTTTTTTAATATTCTGAAAGAAGGTGAATCTTAAATATCATGCTCACGTGGCAAGAAAAAAATTGTAATGCGAGTCTCTGTCATTACATAATTATACTTTGGAATACATTTTTGAAACACATTAAAACGACAGTATTGCATTTGAAAACTACATGTAAATAACCGAAATAATCCCAACCCTTGCAGACAGAACTGATAACGACTGGCAATGCATACATATATCTCAATATGTAGATTTCACCAATTCATAGATAATCGATCTTTTAAAACAAAAATAGTTCATTCGAAAACTTTTTCTTTATAAAGAAAAATGAAACACAAATTAACAGATCGTAAAAATGTATGTAATGTATAAGTTTGTGAACAAACACAGTTTATCATCATTTTATTCGTCAGAAAATTCTACAAATTATTATGTGCAGTTAAATGCGCGCACAAAATCTTCTATTTAAGAAATCTATAATGCGTGGTCAAATTTCCTTTAGAAAAAATCTCGAATTGAGACAGTTCTTTTGCAGTCCGTCTATTCATGACGATATACTTGTGTTAAGTTGTGATTAATATCTTGAGGCATAGTTTTGTCATAATTGTTTTATTTTGCCATTGTAAAGATGTTAAATATGCTTAGCTAATTTTACTTAAAGATTTTTTTGTCTGAGATTTGCCCTGTATGTGCCAGTAGCTTCCAAAATTTGCAGGTGCTTTTGTCAAGAGTTCTTTTCAAATGGTTAAAATCATTGTAAACATCACCGATTGATAAAATATTGATACCATCAAGCTGCTGTCCTTTAAAAATGTGAACCCTATGCATGTGTTTCTAAACGAAAATCTAAGAAAATTTCTATATGTAGTGATTTAACAATTTTCTTTCACACATATCTTGTCATTTTCGTTGTTATTCAATTCTGCTTAATTAGGCTTTAATGATTTAAGAATCATGGACCTGAAATGATATGAGTAATAAATGTTGATCTAGGTATCCTTTACAATTGTAATGTTGCCTTTAAAATAAACAACAAAATGAAAAGAGGTTTCAGCGTGCAAGTATCGTAATGGCTGAATTTAACTCCATTGGCGGATCCAGGGAGAGCTGTGCGGGTGGCGCAGAACTCCCATTAATTTTGCAGAAATTGAAAGAGAGAAAGAGAGAGAAAAGGTATGTTTACCTGTAATATATATAATGTTTCGTCTAGTATTTTCAATAAAATAAGTACAATTTCTACCCTTTCTGCTCGCTAGGTAAAGGTTTGCTTAGTGCTTTCCTGTGTGTACCTTCACAATCCCGGCCCAGGGCTTGGGGCCTTAGCCATCCACATGCTATATAATAGATTTCACTTCTTTATCATCGGAAGAATCAAGCAAACGTTGTTCTATGACATTTTTGGACCATCTTCTGAAGTTACTAATTTAAGAAATGGGAATAAAAAGTCATGACAGAGAGTACTGTATGCATAATATTGTGGAAATATTGGATTCGATGAAGAGAAAATTTTAAAATGCCCGCGTACATATGTACATATGTATTTGAGGGTGGGTCTTACTTTTAAAAAAATGCTGTGGTGCACAGGTTTTTAAGTTTATTAAGTTTTTCATTTCTTTTTTGCGTGTGACCTCATTTTGGAGGTTATCATCTTTGAAAACCGTTGCTACCGGCTTGAAGTGTCCGTGCTGTGACCTAGACTTTCCTTTTCAAAAACTAATGGATCCGACCCTATACTTAAACACTAGAGGGTCTAGAGTTATTAATTATCTTCGATCAATAAAAAAAAACCAAGATTAATTTTGTGTGTGTGAGGGTGTATGTGTATGTGTTTCTCTCTCTATCTCTTGTTCTATCTGAGTAATTCAACAAAAACATAAAGTTCCTCATCACATATCCCTATTCTTTATGAATTTTGATTTAAATATAAATGTTGAGTATTTAAAGGTTCTGACTGAACTTTTTTTTTTTTTATAAAACTGACGATTAACATATTACTTGAATGCATTTGATTTCTTAGGATTTACAATTTGATGCTCTTTTGAGCTGAAAGCCCGAGTGAGTTTTTTCTGATTAAAATTTATTCGTTGTTTTTCATTGACCTTGTTGTTATTGCTGTCGTCGTATTTTTTTTTAAACAAATTTATCTTCTTCTCCAGAACCACTGTACCTATTTCAATCAAACTTGGCAAAGAATTTCCTTGGGTAATGTAAATTCAATATTGTTCAAATAAAGGGCCTTACTCTCTTCCAAAGGAAAAGGACAAGATAGGGTAAAAGCCGAATCTGGCCCTTTATTTGATATGAAAATCCGAACAATGGTAGAATTGTGATAGTTTGTAGTTCAGAGGTTAAAATGATCCTCACTTTAACACAAGCACTAATTTTGATTCAAAGCTTACATGGAAGCCACTAGACTAGAGGGCGCAGAAATAGGGCATTTTCTAGAATTTCTTCAATTCTGGTGGAATTTCGTCATATTTCGAATACATTTCTCTTCGGAAAACATAGAACACAAGCTTGCCTATCTGAGATTTTTACACATAAACTGCATCTGATGTGAGTGTATAAAATATATAAATTTGGTAGATAGGCAAGCGTGTGCCTTATGTTTTCCGAAAGAAAATGTACTGTAAAATTGATGAAAATTTGCATAAAAATGAGAAATGACGGAAATTGACCTATTTCCTGACACTCTGGCCCCTGTATATTCTAAAGCTTAAAACCAATACTCATATTGTGGCAGGGGTGACAACAGGTTTTTATGGATAAACTGTTGATTTAGTTTCAATTCATCAAGGGTATGCCACAATTCAGGTTAAAACAGACTATAGGCTAGTCTATAGAAACAATTCTTTGGCGTAAATATTTTACACTTATCTATTCATAAATTGTCATGTTTTGATTTCCATTCTAATATCAAAACTGACCATTGCATTGAATTTGTGAATTATGCATTAAAAAACAAATATGATATTTAGTATATTCTAACCATTAGAGACACCAAAGTTTCATTTGGTATGATTGTATATTGGTTAAATGAATTAGTTTCGATCTCCAGCAGATCTTGTTTCTTTAAAATCTCAAATCTGTGGGCTTAAGTCACCTCTGAATAATTGCCCGATGGAATGTGTAATTTTCTGTTTATGTTCAGAACTTCAGTACAGATAGTTTGCAGCTCATTTTTGAAACTTCTAGAACTTTCGTCTAAAGTTTGGTCTTTTTGTATGGTTGTAACTGCATCCAAAAATGTCATCAAAGCCCTGAACATCTGACTGGAATACATTTAGAGGACGAAAAACCTCTCCTGATTCCTATGTATGGGAATTTTACTGGGGGTGTCTCACAACTTTCGTTTTTCTTCAGATTCCATTTAACATGTAATACCATGTAGGCTACATAGGACATCTAATGCAAGCGATAATTTTTTTTTTCAATTTCAAAATATTTACTTTATTTAAGTAATAAAAAAGCTTTAATCTTTAATTACAGTGGAGCCTCATTTATCTGGACACTTTGGTTCCTAGTCAATTTGTCCGGATATGTGAAGCGTCCGGATATCTGAATAACCATTTTAACAATAACAAATAACATTAAATAATTCTGTTCTGAGAGAAAGTCATCTGGATACTAAAGCATCCGGATATCTGGCATCCGGATATCTGAGGGTCCACCGTATAATATGTTTAAACATATCAATGCCAATAAAACGACTTTAAAACGTGGATAAATGGATAAAGAAAATGAATAATCGACGAGAACATGGAGGTAGCCATGTTGTTTATACTAAAAACAGATCATGAAAGAAGATAGACTGTAAAATTTATCGATGTGTAAATTCTTTTTGGAGTCAATCAAAATACAGGAAGTTAAGGAATTTAATCAATATTGGAATAACATAGATTTATATAAGAAAAATCACTTAAATTTTTTTCTCAGGAACAACAAATCCACGATCAATCATACATTGCACACATATGAAAACATCTACAAAATGTGTATACTAATACTCAAGTACATGTATGCAAATTATGATCCCAAGGCGTCAGGGGACAAAACAATGGGCCTACAATGAGTGATCAAGTTTTACATGGGTTCATACAGTGGAACGTTATTTATCCGGACGCTATGATTCCCAGTCAATTTGTCCGGATATGTGAAGTGTCAGATACCTGAATTGTCCTGATTTTGGTTATATGACCTTTCATACCAGTTATTTGGCAATACTAAAGAATGCTGCTTTAAATCAATATGGTTTGTTGTTTAAACACTTTAATATACGTAAGTATCACTCAATATTTGTTTAAATGAAATTAAAAAAAGTACATTGTTATTGGATAAAATGTTTATAGGAAAACATTCAATGAATTCTACTTCCAAGTGTTGTAGGAAAAAGCTATAGGTATAGACTTATTTGATATGAACGCCTACAAATGCTAAATACGAAATGAACTGCACAGGTATGCCTACGCTAATCATTATCATCCCAATCGAGATCATATCAACGATTATATTATGTAAAAAGAGTTATTTTATAAATGTCATGAAATTGTAGAATCCGTTTTGCACCTAAAAACTTCTGTCATGTGTATAAGTAGCAATTACGACCCAATTCTTAAAGAAACAGAAATAGATTTCAAATTGCTTGTATGAAACATTATAGACTTATAAAATCATTTCCCTTAATAAATACGTACCAAATACCTATCGACTTATGATCATCTTTGCTGCAAGCCATTGAAAACCGGTCGCATGTGATATAATCTTCTGAAACAAACAGCCAGTCCAGTGTTCTAAAAGCAATTAACACCCAGGTCAATTAAAAAACACTGTCTGGATTAATGGACCAAAACATATAACGTTAAAATTCATATTTTTTTTGAAAAAAAGACCTTCCGGATACGAAATACCGGTTAAACTAGACAAAATAAGGTTAAAAAGTTCTGTTCCCATAAAAATTGTCCAGAAAATAAAGCGTCCGGATATCTGGTATTCATGTGTATTGGAAAATGATTCTCTGATGAGGAACAAGAAGGACCAATGCAACTCCTGTTAGCCTTATGTGTCATAGACCCTTCGTAATTTAACTTTTATTGTATGACAAACGAAACGGCTTTAGCGTTTCCATCGTCAACTTTATATTCCCTAGTTCACCTGCCGAACGACCAAACTTCTCTTTTGTTAAAAACAGACAAAAACAAATAACATCATGTAGAAGTAAAACACTCATTTAATTAAGTATACGTGGTTGATATATCTAAATGTCAGGCCACGACAAATGTTTTCTTCTTTTCACACATATGACATGATGTTCCATGGAGGAGGGAGCATCCCCTGCCAACCGGTCACACTCGCTATAAGCTCCTTGTCATGATCGAGGATTAACGAAAATATCCGTCGTCAATAGAGTCTATAAATAATGGACTAACAATTGATATGAAAATGTCAGTCAGCATTTGACTCAATGATAAAACTGTATTTGCTGACGAGGTTATTGTATCGACCATACATGTAAAACTTACGAAATAGTTACTTAAAACGAGACTGCTGAACTTCTTGTTACATCAACTTGTTTTGTCAATTTATTTGCCTCCTTTTAGAAATTGTTTGTTCGTAGAGCATGCTCTTGCGCATCGAATCAACTGGGATTTATAAACTCCGTATGCTGGTGATGAAGGTATATTGCTGCATAAGTAATTGAACGTACAAGTTGACAATTAATAAGCTAAAGTCATCACGTTTATCATAAAGCTTGGTTGTTTGATTACCATTACCTCTTTTTCAACTAAGCTATCCAAATATGAAACAGATGTGTTAGACTCTGTGTCTTAAGCTCATCAGTATAATTATACTGAATCGACGTAAGAATGGAAATTACCATCTTAAATGTCGTGTTATAGGCCCCAGCATAAGATTTTGCACAAATTCTGCTTCATATGAGTGCAAAAATATATGTATCTCTGCTAATAATGGGGTGCAATTGGAACCCATAGGAGATTCAATAGATAGTTGGAAGACCTGACCTGGGGTCTAAAAAACTTAGACCAGCTCACTTTTGATCTCAGTCTCATTTTTACTAAAGGAACATATAGTGGAAAAGTGAGACTGAGAACAAAAGTGAGCTCGTCTAAGTTTTATGGCCCCCAGGCCTGATCTCCAAAATGAAACATAGATATTGACAATCAGAAACTCATGCATCTTTTTGATGTCGACTTCAGAGTACTTGTGTGTACAATAAGAATGTTTAATTTTGCAAATGAAACATGACAAGGTACGGAATCATTTACTAATTCACTTGCATTTCACAACGTTACAGGTGGGGCTCGACAGAGAATTGATGCTAAAGTTTTCATGAACTCTTATGGGAACTACTGACTTTTACAGTCGACGGTTTACTTTTTCACCTGGAAAATGTACGAAAGCTCTTTTTGCCATATAAATATTAAGCTTAACAGCTAATAAAACGATGAATATTGGTCATATGAAAGCTATTACTACATATTGTAGTTGTCTAGGAAAGAAGAGGCACCAAACCTACCCTAACCACCTATCTTCCAACCTTGACAAACTCCCACCACGTTTTCTTTCGGAAATATTTTTTTTGTTTATTTGACTCCTTTAGAAAATAAAAATCAAAGGATACTAGAATACTATCTCTCATGAGAAAGATATTTTCAGTAATTTTATTCTATCTCCAATCGTCTTGATCATGCGTTGGTAAAAATGTGAGTCCCTAAAACCATAACTTTAAACTTATTAATGTTTTATTATTTATTATCAATTCCGTACCTCTGTACATAACGCAGGTTGTTTAAGTATCTAAGGAAGCCGTCAACTGTAAAACTCAGCGCTTCTCGCAAAAGTCCAAAATGAAATCTTAAAATATAATATCCAATCTTTTGTTTATTAGAAAAAAATTATGATATTATAAGCATGGTTGCATTAATAATCGGCTTATATATAAACAATAAACAAGTCATGTTAAATAGTAGAATAGTAATAATGAATACTCATCTTATAACAAATAATAGTAATGTCATATAATCTGTATATAATTATGCACTAAGTAAATAAACTTTTTGTAGTTTGAAAAGTAATTCTATCATAAAAATTAAACTATAATTAAAAATATTTGTCAAATATAATCATGGGGGTTTCTGTCATTAGCATGTATGGACACAGATAATACAAAGAAATTGAATTATTTGAAAACCATGTAGCAGAATAAATATATATAAATACTCATCTTATAAGAAATAAAAGTAATGTCTTGGTTGTTGGAAACAAATTCACTCATATACTATAATTAAAAGTGTCAGAATTAATCATTAGGGGTTTCTGCAATGAGCATGTAAGGACATACAATGTAGTGTGAACCTTTATACCAAAGTATTATTTGCAAAATTTGTTGCATGCATGTCTATGTATTGACAATTTGTTGCATGCATGTCTATGTATTCTGCACCGACGTCAGATAGATCTGCTCCTTTGATTCTTGGATTTTTTAATGCTTCATCATCATTATCATCATTATCATCATCATCATCATCATCATCATCCTCTTCAAATTGTTTCCTATTGGTTCGGTTTATTTTGAAGCCTAAATTCATATCTTGACTTATGCATCCTGTCTTTGCGACTTCTGGACATGTTCTACAGCTTTGAGGCTCTATGTAGCTGTCAGACATCTCTAAACTAAGGTACTCTGGAGCAACGCTAATTTGATGCGCCGTACATTTTGTAGGATTATTGTAGCCCTTATCCACATTGGGTATTAGGTATAATCCTGTATTTACAAAATCTGCATGTGTCCCAATGTTTATATGATTTAAGGTGTTTTCATTTTTTGCAACTGGATGAAGATATGTTCCGTGGTCTACATGTACTGTACTAATCGTAGGATTTGTTTTGTGTCCATTGTCGCCAGTATCCTCGAATATTGCATGAGGGCCATCCTCGCATATCCATGTGCTTTGAGGATCTCTTACCTGGTCATTCATATCTGAATGGCCGCATTCTATATCCAAGTCGTTTATTGTATCGTATATACCAGTATGTGATGTCTCATTTTCATCCATCGGTTCGTTCATAGGTTCAAATGGTACATATGATGGATTTCCCTTTTCCTCTTTATTACTTTAAAAGAAATGTTAATAAATGTTTGTAATTACTTGTAAATCCTTTAGTTCTACCATTTATAATTTTTACACATTAAAATACTAGATTTATAAATGGATAAAAGTGATTTTTTTAATATTTTAAAAGTATTTATTTCTAAGACATATTTTTCACTCTGTTTAAAAATACTAGTACTCCAGGGCTTAACTTAATTTTAACAATCTTCTCAACAGGTTGCTATAGAAATACTCCCCTTTAAAAGGGCAAGATGAAACAATTTAAACAATAAAAATATTTTCTTCATACTGTTATTAATGAAGATCAAATGTTGTACAATTTTATTTACTCAATATTTTTCAGCTAAATGAATGACGACTCAAACTATGAGAACACAGGGCCCGACGTTACGCGCAATGCTGATGACGTTTGAGGTAACGTTATCATAGCGCAACGGAAAATATTAACGTAACGCTTCTACAGTTTAATTGTAAGTGTTACTAGCTCGATTGGTACCCTATCGCTATATCAAACGGGTAACAAAATAGAGAGTTTATTTAAATTTTTTTTTTTAAAAACCCGAATCTTTCGTTTTGTCTCTGATAAAGTTCGTTAATTACAAAAAGAACTCTTTAGCACATTTTCGTGCATTACGTAATGCTTAACTGAGTACGCGTAATGAACGTCCACCGGACAAATACGTTGAACCTACCAAATGTTGCGTAAAATATTGATTAATAGAGTCAATTTATCAATCTGACATTAATTTGAAAGTTTGAATTAGTGCATTATTAACATATAATTGTTTTTGTAATCTACGAAAAAAAAATAGAATTTAACTCCACAAAAAACCACGTAATCATTTTTTGCACGTCATTTTAGGCGCTTGACATTTTTGTTGAACTTGTAATCCACCCATTAGCTACAAAGCATTTAGTTTGAAACCAAGTTTAATGAAATATTTCAAATATATAAGAAAATAACATTTTTTTCAATACAATTTATTTCTTTTTAAACTTTCTTGTAAAAGAGTAAGTTTAAATCCATGTGCACGTTTTTAATTAGATTTTCCTCAGTAAAACAATTGCACTCGTTTTCTTGCAACATTTGTATGCAAAATCGCCAATGAAGTCACAAAGACATTTTAAATGTTTTTGTTCTGCGAGGAAAATTAAAACTTTAGTTCATTTTTTAACATTCTACACCAGAAAATGCGCCTTCCTTGCTGAAAAATGAAACTCGTTACACGCCTAAGATACGACGTAGTCTTATTTGCCCTGTAAAAATCTATTTTCCTATGAAATCTGCTAAACTTTATTTTCTGACCGGAATCTAGAAGTTCTAATCATAACCTATCCATTCATTCCAAAATCACCCATATTGCGAATATTTTTTTTTTAATTTGAATCGCCGATGGGTTTAATAGGCCAGTCACCAACATCGCATGTAACGTCAGCCCCGTTACGCCAAACGAAAAAATGAAAAAAAAAAAAATTCAAAGAAACCGTATTACATTGTAAGCAGAACATACAATGCAATGTTTTTTTTATGAAAGAACAAAGTACAATTCAATACAAATTTAGCCCTGTATATATATGAACATGATGAACGTGATCTGAGAAATTAAATTTCATTCTTTCTGAATCATAGGAATTTCATGCAGTAAGAAAACACAAAAGTTTTTTAACATGACACTCTGAATGCTAATTATGACGTCATTAACTTGTGCATTTCCCAGTGTTTTCTTTCAAAGTTGCAGAAGACATAAACTTTCAGTGGAATTATTTTCAGAAAACATCCTCTGCATGCATTGCCCACAAAGATTTTGAGAATTTTTCGAAGTAGTTTAGATATATCTAAAAACTGAAGTGTGCGATTGTGGCATTTTTCGAAAAGAAAAATAAGCAAAAAAATGAGCCTTTCTGGGGCTTTTCTGCATTTGACTTAAAGTTGCACCAAATTAATAACGTCTCATTTCCAGAATGGTCCTCCTCCATGCCAAAGGAGCATTTCACTTAAATATAATAGCGTGTGGTCCCTTTTTACACCCTTGATTTACTAGATAGATAGTTGCAATGGGTATTTTGTTTGATTTCATTGTGTATAACAAAGTATTTCTAATAAAATCATCGTACATTCATATTGAATTATTAAACATATCAAAAAAATACAAGCCAGTTTTTAACACCCATTGCGCTAAAAAATGCCGGAACTTTTCCCCTTCATCAGACTACGGTTTTTCTGTTACATGTAAAAGGGCGGAGACATTTAGATTAGATACTATAAAAAGAATATACGTGATATATATAATATTTTTCCTTTCAAAGACGAATTATATGTTCAAGATTCACAATAAAAAAAAATACAATTTTCTATTCACAAAACTCTTGCAATGTGAATGAACCACTATCACAAGATTAACCAAACAAGTCCATATGCTGATAGATACATGATCGACTGAGTACATTTTAATTGAGTGCTTGCTAGCACGTTTACTGTGGCCATTTACCTGTAACGACACAAATCCACGTGGCTTGTTGTGATTCGAGACAGGTCATAAAGAGGTTAATCGCATGCGTAAATGAAGACAGAGGCGAGGTTCAAAATCACAATACTTTTAATTAAAAAACATAGAGCACATGGTTGTTCAACAAAGATATTTTTACTCAACCTTTACACATATAATATACACATTATATATCAAACTCGACTTTGAACAAAGCTGTGCTCGATGTTTACGAAAGCTTGAAATTGTGTACCTGTCAGTGATTTCTTTTGATATTCATGAAAATCAAAGGACCCCAACTTCGAAACACAGCTTCGTATGCTGTGTATATCTATTATTTAACATTTGTAGATGAAGATTCAAATAATAAAGACATTAGTTATTAATAACATTTAATTTTTAAAGCCTTTGATAAATGTTCGAAATTTGACGAGTAACCGGGGACCACAGATAAGTCTTAAATGAGAATTGTCCTTCTTTATTGATTTATCCCATTCATCTACTTAACTCTTGCTAAAGCAAATTTTCATAACTTTTTAAGAATACTAATCACCCCTGTCAACGCGCGATCAGCAGCGCTGATGCGATCGGCAACACCAATCGTTAAAATCAACCATAGGTGGATTGATTGTATGATTGTTTACTGTTTAACGTCCCTCTCCAGAATATTTCACTGATATGGAGACGTCACCATTGCGGTGAAGGGCTGCAAATTTAGGCCTATGCTCGGCACTTACGGCCTTTGAGCAGGGAGGGATCTTTATCGTGCCACACCTGCTGTGACACGGGACCTCGGTTTAAACGGTCTCATCCGAAGGACTGCCCCATTTAGTCGCCTTTTACGACAAGCAAGGGGATACTGAGGACCTGTTCTAACCCGGATCCCCATGGGGACCATAAGTGGAAGACAGGGTAAAATAAAACAGTATTTTGTCCTATCTTCGCGATTTTCTTTCAATTTTTTTTTTTACTTTTGAGATGCAACTAGACATGTTTAACACCATCAAAGTTCTCTATGCATTAAAATTCATCAAATGAAATCTTTCGTTAAAGTTAAGTTTTCCTTGAATATGATAGCCCAAACATTACCCACGAAGCTTGTTTAAGCGGTGTATCTTACCTTATTATGTATACCTGACAGTCCAAAAGGCACATTTGCAATTTTAGATGTGAAAATCATATTTTTTTTTCCAATTTGGAGTTCTTTATCAAACAGAAAGCGTCAAAATAACGGTTTGAAGTGCACACATGGCAAATGTTTTGGCGATCGTCGATGACTCTATATGCTATTGTACAACAAAGAAAATTTGATAAACATGCGATCGTTTAACTTGAAATTTATTAAATACTTTTAATTGAAATATAGTAATAGATTACCATTTGGTATTGAAGGTAAGTCTGCTGAAACAGAACAGGACATCGAGCATTTGCTTATCTAGGGGAGAAAGAGTGAATTTACTGACGTTCTAGTATATTATTTGAATAATATCCACATTTTAAGAGAACAAAGTTTAAAATGCAATGGAACCCCAAAGCTTGCTTTTAATTGATGATTGACACTTGTTTTTTTATATAAAATAATTGTCGACAGAGTGTTACAAGGGCCGAATTAAAGCATTATAGAAAGAAAAGTTTTATTCTATGCATTGTTAGTTAATTTAGATGACTTGGCATACTTATTAAAAACCAAATATTATAGAAAAAATAAGTTTAATGCTATGATAATAACAATCAAAGGAGGTGGCATACCTAGAAATTTAACTGAATTTTTCAACAAATAAAAAATACGTTATATGTATACATGCACGTGTTATTTTTACAACATTATAGATGTATATTTTGTATTTGCTGAAAATTGTTATTTTTCCTCATTCATCGACAATTTCGGGAAAAATCGGGAAAATTAAAAAATGTGCTTACTCTTAATAGCTTACTATGATGTTACACAAATTTACAAAGATCATACACATACAGTGTACACGCGGAAGGGGGGGGGGGGGTCCTTTACTTCATTAATAGGCTGGTTGCTCACCCTTTTTTGTAGTACATCTTTATTTATAATTTGTTTGTCAAACAAAGATAATTTGTATTTTTTTAGGGTAGGTTGGAGGTGGGGGTTAGGGGCCTGACACTGTTTTGACATTGAAGTAAAATTCCTACGTTACATTATTGTGAGCCATCAAGCTCTTTTTCAATAGTATCTCTTAAATCTACGTAGTTAACTTTAATTTCTTTTTTACATTAAAGTGTAGGTAATTTTTTTATCTTATATAAACAATGATTAAATTGTATGTCGATTATTAGATATATATATACTCATTAACTCATTAAAAAAGAATTTTCTCAGATTTGTGCTAATCTTTTTTTGTGTGTTATACGATCGCTATTTCCCTGTAATACGATCGCATTATAAACAGATGCATGTCGTTGACGATAGCCCCGCGGCTGTCCAATTTTCCAGTTAAAATCTGTTTTGAGAATAATACATGCAGCTTCACTTCTCAAAATATTTTGTTCATACTTCGAATAATCGTTACATAACAACGACCTGTAATTTTGTTAGAAAATAAAAAATAACAAAGCATGTCGAATTGATCGACAGAAACAGAAGCTGTTTAACAAATTTACTCTCGATGAATCCTAAGCCGTAGTTATAATATAAATAAAATGTTTTCTAATTTTATTTACAGCTGGTTACAATACTGTTTTAATTAACCCCGTACGACACTTTCTCCTTAAATGTCTTCATTGGCGTTGCCGATCGCGCGTTGAAAGGGGAGCTATTTGTATAAATGGATTATTTCAGTATAGGTAAAAAAATGACACTTTTTGTCAAGCTTTATTTATGTGTGCTTTTCTCAATTCTCAAGTAAATGTGAAACTTACCCTGATAATTTCCTTTTTCTGATAAAAAAAACAATAGCAAATGTTATCATCACACTGAGAGCACCTGGAATCAATACACCAAGATAAAGGCTTGTTTTATCTTCTTCTTCTTTGAATGCGTTATCTTAAAAAAAAATAAACAAACAACCCATAACCAAAAAAAAAAAAAAAAAAAAAAAAAAAAAAAAACCCCAAAAAAAAACCGCTTAATAACCCCATACCCCCCCCCCCCCCCCCGAGGTACAGTTGCTAGATTATTTTCTCTGATGGAAGTCGCTCCTATATATCGTCGATCGTTCGTATCCCACTTCTTTCGGCTGATAATTGAAATGAAACCAGAACAATAATAAGTCACGATCTACCAATCTTAAAACTTTAAAGCCTCAATCTTTATTCATAGTTTCTTACAAGTACACGGAAAAATAACACTTTGAGACCAGGAACCGTCCGTGAGCCATAAGTATAAGAAGTAAAAAAAAATTACTGAAAAAAGGAATTTCGTTATTATGAAAACTCTTTAACTCCTTTAAAAATAAAATTTTAAATATAATATATTTCAAGAATAAATTTGAAAATTAGGTCAAATAAGTTCAATAACAGTACTTTGTAAAAATGTAAATTTTCACTTCCAGTGGTTGCTCAAATATAATTTAAAAAAATCTGAGATATTACAAATTCTTATGTTATGGCTGGACCACATTGAAAGGAGTTGGAATGAAGCTTGAACAATGCAATTTTTATCGAGTATGTTACCTTTTCTTTTAATTTAAATCAAGATTTTGCGGTGGTAGAAAAACGGGTATAGAAAAACAAGTTATATATAAAATATGAAAAAACACAGTAATCATGCGCAAAAGTATATTACAACCAATATATTAGGAAAAGGGGAAAGGAGAAGCTTTAGAAACAATATAGCTAGAGGTGGGATCAGGTTCTATGGACTGGAGGAGTAGGCATCACCCGCTGACCAGACACATCCGTGTTCTCATCGTCATGATCAGAGTAAATGAAAAATTCGTAGACAATGCAAAGTTAAAATAATATAAAGAATTCGTTTGTGAAAGCGACACTGATCGAACTCGTAAATTTACTTACCTCGTCATTGGTCATTTGAAAAATTATTTTGTTAAGACAGATTCTGATTGCACACATAAGTACTCTGAAGTTGACATCAAGAAGATGCTTGAGTTTCTGATTGACAATATCTATGTGGTTTTCGGAGACCAAGTATTCCAACAATCTATTGGAATTCCCATGGGTACAAATTGCGCTCCGTTATTAGCAGACTTATTTTTATATTCATATGAAGCAGAATTTATACAAAATCTTATGCGTGAAAAGAAGAAAACACTTGCTGTGGCCTTCAACTCGACATTTAGATATATCGACTACGTATTGTCAATTAATAATGATAATTTCCATTCCTACGTCGAGACGATATATCCTGGTGAGCTTGAGATAAAAGATATCACAGAGTCCGACACTTCTGCTTCATACTTGGATATTTTACTTGAAAAAGACACTAATGGTAATCTTACAACCAAGCTATATGATAAACGTGACGACTTTAAGTTTTCTATCGTCAACTTCCCTTACTTATGCAGCAATATACCTTCATCACCTGCATACGGAGTATATATATCTCAGTTGATTCGATACGCAAGAGCGTGCTATACGTATGAAAAATTTCTTAAACGAGGTAAATTACTGACAAGCAAATGGATGAAACAAGAATATCAACAGTCTCGTTTAAAGTCGTCATTTCGTAAAATCTTTGTTCGATACAATGACCTTGTCAGCAAATACAGTTTATCATTGACTCATATGCTGACTGACGTTTTTCATACCAATTGTTAGTCCATTATTTATACACTGAATTGACGACGGATTTTTTCCGTTATTTCCTGATCATGACAACGAGCACACGGCGGGTGTGACCGGTCGGCAGGGGATGCTCACTCCTCCATGGCACCTGATCCCACCTCTGATGTTTCAGAGGTCCGTGTTTGCTCTGCTCTTATTTTGTAACTATATTGTTTAATGGACGTTGAGATTGAATACTGTTCGTTATCTCCATATCCTTCCTGTGAAGCAGAAAGGGGAAATTCGACAAATGTAGAATTTTTGCATGATCCTTGTTAGTTTTTCAATTCCTCAAAATATCGGGTTTTAGAAAATTACAAGCTTCAGAACCTATGAATTCTATTTTAAAGGAGAAACAAAAGTAAAAGTAATTTTAGTATGCCACAGACAGAAAATACTGCTCAATACTTCGTTCACCCCACTGTCGCGTGGGGGGAAAAGTTGAATAAGCTTCCATGGTAACAATGGTTTCAAGTATCCAGGAATGAATGTAAGTAGACCAAAAAATTAGAGGCAATCTTTTCAAAATATTTCCCACCTTGTATGCTCCATTGTTTACAAGTTTGAGCTAAAAATAATAGTGGCGTGACATTGCAAAACACGAAAACAACGAAACGGTAGATATATACTACCTTAAAGTTAGTGTGTTTTTCCGACACTTATATAGTGCAGTTTTTTTCTTGCAGTTTAATTGTCATATCATGTATATACTCATAGTTTTCAGAAGTCTTTCTCTGTATGCTACATATATCTTAAAAAAGACATGATTTTGACTCATTGTCATTGTGTCCTTTTAACCGTCAGATATTCAAATATTAACCTAGATTGTACATTGCTCTCTTTGGATTAAAATTTTATTTAATTTTATATTACCAGGGGTATTAAAATTGTCAGTACCTTGCCTTTTTCAGAAGATAAATCGATAAAGCAAAGCTGCCCTTGTGTATTGCAACAACTTTGAGATAAAAACTAAGTATGCAGGTGATAAAGATATATTGCTACAAAAAAGGTGCATGCACGTTTATGTGGAGTTTTTTGTTGTCAGATTAGCAGATAACCATAAATAACCTATTCTAGTAAAATATTCAAATAATAAAAAGACGCCTCAGACTGCGTGATATCTTTTATCTTAATTCAAAAGGAAAACAACGTTAAAATAAATTATTAATTATCTATAGATTAACATTGTTGGAATATGCTAAAATTAAATTGAAGACCAGAAATCTCCGAAAACTACAAACTAAGGTATTGTCAATAAACTATTTAAGCATTTTTTTTTTAACATAAACTTCAGTTTATTGGTGTGTACTATCACAATGTTTTTCATGAAATATTTTACAGATGACCAATGACAATGTACTTAGTTATTTTATGGGTTCCCGTTTTATCAAAAAGCAGTTGTCATTAATTGAATTTAAAAAGCTTGGACTTAAATCAATCTTAAGAAATGGCTGAGCAAAGTGCTATACAAAGAAAATATCAATTTAATTACAACTTGCAGTTTTCGTGGAGGTAAGGCCAAACACACCTGTTTGAAATGCAGAGGGATTATTTATACTTCTCCTTTAGGCATTATGTATTGGAGTGAAAAACAGCTGAAGATTGCACGAGAACTTATTACGAGGGGTTATAAAAAGTTCGTGGACTGAGGATATAAAATTAGTACTATGTAGTGCTTTCAAAATTTATATGGAAAATAAAACAACAAAAAAGAAAGAAATGTTGAAGATTTTAGCTTGATTCGTTCATTACTTGTTAAATTATTATAAAATAAAATAAGGGACATAATATGATCACCAGGCACCGTCACCGTTATGTTTCATGACGTCCAACAGCGTCATTGTTTTTCAATGTCCGTTTCTTCTAGATGGTATACTTATTTCGATGAGATTCCCTGGAGCTGAGTAAGGACTTAAACCCGCCTTATTTATGATGACTTTACAATGTCATGAGCAGCAGCAATCAATGAATATAATATAATTCCAAATGGATTTATACAATGGGAGAGATCCTTGCTTGATTGTGCCATCATAGTTTGCTTTTGGGAGATATCTACAACACATGATCAACGTCATTTTTTGAAACGATTGATTTTTCACACCTTGACTATAAATCGACATTAACTGTGCATCCTTTTTCTCTGTGAATTTATTTTGCATTCAAAGACAAGTACTCTGTAGCCAATTTTAACATTTCTTAGGTCTATACCAGTTTTTTGCAGGGAAAAAAAATAATAGAATGTTTGAAAAGGAAATCCCTGCTCCTTTTGACGTCATTTTCAAGTCCTTATTTTTTTTGACACTCCATGTAAAATTTACGATAAAATTTCATAGACCTTCCAGAATTGAGTAAAAATTTCATACTATATGGAACAATTGTATCCCAACACTTACTAGTACCTAAATTTTCGGGATTTTTGGATGCCAAATGTTTATATCAAAAGAGTTTTTCCCAGTTACACTTTGATCGCTAAAAGATCGAGTTCGAGGTAGCGCCGCCTGGACATACCATTACTTACAAAACCTTACTTATTTATCATAACATAAAATTTATGATTTATTCTTTAGATAGAAAAGATGATGCGAACATTATCTTTAAAAAGTTACTGATGTACGTAGAGCGGTTTTAATTTCATGGCGCTAGTCCACGAACTTTTGATAACCCCTCGTAAATTGTCTCTTTAAATACTCTTCAATTCATAAGAGCTCTCAACTGCAGACACAATTAGAAAAGAAGAAAAACGTGAAATAATACATTATTATTATCCGTGCAGTAAAGAAAAATTTGCAAGATAACCGCAAAATAGAGGTTGCAACATTTTAGATTAAGGTTTAGACTAAGGATTCGCCCAAGATTCATTAATCATAATAAAGGTACAAAATCCTATATTAACTACATCACCACAATTATTTAGAATCGTATTTATCAAAGATATAGAGTCGACAAAAGAAATTTGAAAAAGGCAAAGGGTGTTTTTAAAGATAATCTTTGAAAATCAAAATGTCCCTCAAAACTATTGATTGCGAAGAAAAAGGCACATTTCCAAAACATTATCTAGGCATTTCTTGTTCCTATCTAAGAATCATGCACCTGTGGTGCAAAGGTCATCAAAATTGATTTGGAGAGATGTCTTTTTCGAGATATTTTAGTGCTTACAGAGAATATATGTTATTGAATTCCTTCAAAAATTTATTCCTTTATAAATCTACTCGAAAGAATTCTAAAATTTCTAATGTTTTACTAAGCCAGCATAAAAAAATCGATGTTTGACCCTTTGTGAGGTAATGAACCTGTCGATGAAGTGTTCGGACCGACCTCTTAGTCTTACCTCACACATTTGCATTTGTTGGTGTTCAACAGTGACGGAGCTCAGGTTTCATACCGGATGACAGTACAAAATACATTAAAGTAAAAAAATACTTAAATAAAAGTTATAAAAATTTATAAAAACATTTGAATTTATTGACTGTATTCTCGGTCAAAATGCGTTTGTTGAGATTCAAACCAAAATGTCCAATGGCCACAGGCAAACAGTTTTGTTAAATCTTGGGTACACTGTACGTCAAAACGCATGTTGCCCTCAAACTCAATAAATGTATATTATTAATATTTTGCACTAGTAAAAATTGATTGTAGAGACGTAACTCGATGTTGGTGACGATTAACCTTACGCTTTAATAGTGCTACAGAAGTATTGACATAACGCTTCTAAAAGTGCTATGTGTGCGACTGGTGTTCCATTGCTTTTTCCTTGCACTTAAAGGGACTGGGGGTTGTGGCTATTATCAAACTATTTTGACCTCCTTTATAAGAATAGTATAAAAATAAAATGTATTAAAGTTTTCATTGCCAAATGATAGTTGACAGCTTACATGTAAGATATCATATCTAAACTAAATAAGTGAAATCTTGTGGTTAATTTGTTGTCTCCAAACCCTCTTAAATATGAGTATAAAAATCACAAGCAGCTTGTAATATAACAAATGAACAGAAAAGTCGCTCTCGATAGTTTGGAATCCTTTAAACCACTCTTAATCACAATTTTGTGCATTTTTAAGGTAAAACAAAAAAAAAACCCGTATTTTGAATGTGCACTGAACAATAAGTTGAACTTCCTTAAATATTGCGACCATTTGTCTATCTGATATTCATTATGTTGGATAAGCTTATTATAAACATAAAAATTACATTTGTAATCGACAAAAAAGCAGTTAACCCCTTGAAAACAACTGGATTTTCAATTATACAAGGTCATTTAGATTTAAAAAGGCATTTAAAAAAAATGCTTTAGGTCTTGTTATTTTTATCCTGGGGTATATTGTTTTTATCCTGTCTGTCTGTCTGTCTGTTATAAATATTTTTGACCTTGACCTAACAGTTTGACCCACTTAAACACTTCTGACCTTATACTTTGGAATTTGACAAGCATTTGAGAGAATTCAACCCTGGCCATAAGCTGCTAAACGGGAGCATCAATGTTTCACAAACACATCTTGTTATAATTCTTTTTTTGAAATTATGGTACTTTATCCATGATATGAAAATCAATTTGAAAGATCTGAAGCTAGCACATATATTTCGGATATAAATCTTAACGATAAAGAATATCTTAAAAGTTCAAGAATCTTTGAAATTCTTTTGAGGAAAATCAAACAGAGTGCCGCCATACTCTATATTCAACTTACGATAATTTTGTAGTACACATATATCATCTGTGTCTTTATCCCATATTCCCATAGATGTACAAATCAAATGTAAAATATTCATGTCAGTTCCTTCAAGACAAATTACTTCGCACTTTTCTCCGACATATCCTTGACATAGCGATGAAAAATTACCGTTGGTGATTTCCAGTGGGCATCTTTGTTCTAAAATATTTTATTTAAGATTAAAAACATGCAGAGTAAAATACCAGTCAACATTTTCATGATATTACAAATATGAATTTTGATAAATTATATTATTGTATTTAGAATTCCATATATCTTAAAGCATTTACGTATAATCATTATTCATTATCTCATTATGTCTTTGAGTACTTGTAAAATGTGTTAAATTTAACAGCATGGACAATTTTGCCTTACGTGTGCATAGGTCGTCAATATTTGCATTCCAACTTGCACTTGTTTTACAAAAAATATGTTTGGAGGGAATGGCTGGCTTGTGGTTAATGTCACATGTAAAGGAACAATTGCTTCCAATTTGCCTTTCGCAGGCTGGATCAAGATCTCCGTTCTTGATTATTTTAGGGCATAATTGCACTGAAAAAATGAAACAAGAAGACGTTTTGTCGTATTTCTGTAAGGAAATCTTATGTTAATTTTCGAATAAATATAACTTACCACATAAAATATTTGCATCATGACTCCATACATTGCTTGTATTACATATTACATTTGGAACCGATGGATTCATTTCAAAAGGACTGTTGCATTCATATTTACATGTTTCTCCGATGTTCGACTGACAGTTTATAAATTTCCCATTGTCTATATTCCTTGAACAATGCGAGCCTAAATAAAATAAGATGAATACATATTTAAAATTGACTGAGTCACTGTATATTTTCTCAAATTATTCTTCGTATTACTTATACGATGTTATCAACAAGAATTCACTATGCACCAGGCAGATATCAATTCTCTATTGATTCCCTGTCATTCAATGTGGCAAGGGTCCCGTATTGCAGGAGTTGCTAGTACTAATAAAACAGATCCATCACTGCTCATGGAATACAAGTTCAAATTATAATTTGAACTTGTATATATCTTGTATATTTAAAGGCCTACCCCGACAAGTCGGGGTATTTGATTACAATCCCGTAGTGACTTAACCCCTTCCATGGCAAAGATTTTAAGCCTAAGAACTATAAAATCAATTTATTTTATAAAACATTGGGAATTGACAAGCAGAGAGAGAGAGAGAGAGAGAGTTTAAAGTCGAAAGTCTTTCTAAATTTCTAAATAATAAATGGCTGGTCATGCAGTAACTATGTTTTTCTACGACTACATGTAAACTATAAAGAGCTTGAGTCAGAAAGTACACAAATTCGCCTGTTTTCAAAATAGGACAATTTTGCCTCTAGATATATCTACAGACTGTATATTTTTTCAAACCAACTTTCTTTTTTCAATATCTCTTTCATATTTTCCGTAAGAGGTCTTCAAAATAGCATATGTATATGGCCGAATTTCTTACATTTTACGGAACGTCATAATGACGTTGTGAATTTTAACACTTCCGAGTTCTCATAAATAAAGTGGCAAATATTTATTAATTGATAAGAATTTCGCAAAAATGTATTTTACAATATATTACAGATAGTACTTTGATATTTTGTTAATAAAAGATAACTTAATTTGAAATTATAACGTCAGGTGTAAACATGTACAAGTTAAAATGACAGCGTGTCCGTTCAGCACCCGTGTGTTTATCGCGGTACACGTAAATAATTAGATACATTGTAATGTTTCATTATTATGTTCCCCAAACGAAGTTGGGGAACATGTTGTTTTTACTCTGTTTCTTATTAAGGTCTTCCGTTTCCAACGGAAGACCTTTCTGTTATTCTTAGGTTTCTTTTCCACAGTTTTTTTCTTTTTTTCTTACCGATTTTGTGCACGCGAGTTCTCGGAAACGGCTTGTTCGATTTTCATGTAACTTTCGGGGCTGATGGAACATGTAAAAATCTAGACATATCTTTTTTCATTTTGATGACGTCACTTCCGGTTCCGAGATTTGTGCATTTTAGTGAATTTTAGAGGGTTAGTTTGTCCGCAAGTTTTCTCGAAAACGGCTCAAGATAGAAACTTGAGATTTTCAGTGATAAAAGAACAATAAATGTAGTTGTGCGGAACGTATTTCATATTCACCAAAATTGCTGTGTACGGAAGCTCGTTATGGCCAGAAAATAGTCATTTCACGAATTTCAAAAATTTTTACACCTTTTCAACGATAACTTTTTACCTAGAAATATTTTGTTAAAACATGTATAACAAAAGAAGTGTAGAATTCCAAGATCTTTCAAATGATATCTCAAAAAAGGGCTGACCCCTAAAATTAAGGGCCTAGAGGGGTCGAAAACTTTCCTTTAATATCTCAAAAAGTATTGAGAATTTGTAATACGTCAAAGAAGCAAAATTGTTCAAAATGTCAAGCTAAATCTATTGGAGTCGTCAAAATTCGTCCAGCGTCGTCACTTCCGGCCAAACCGGAAGTAGACGGAAAACGCGTATTTTTGCCTTTCTTGATAAGTTTTTTTGGTACCAAAGTCTCTAAGAGCAATAAAATCAATTTTCTGTCCGTCGTCGTCACTTCCGGTCAAACCGGAAGTAGCAAAAAATGGCTTATTTTTGCATTTATTAACATGAATTTAGAGGATTCAAACCATTTTTGGGCGTTATTTCTCATTTTTGTTAAAAAGCTACTTCCGGTCCATTATGACGGAAGACCTACTCGTTGCTTTGCAACGAGATTTGCTCTAGTTATGTTCCCCAAACGGAGTTTGGGAACATGTTGTTTTTACTCTGTTTCTTATTATTATTATTTTTTTTCTTATTTGTTCTCCGGTACTTTTTTTGTCCGCGAGTGTTCTCAGAAACTGTTCACCCAACTGAGCTAAAACCTTTTTAGGGTTAATAGGTGTGTAGTGTAGGTGTGCGGAACGAAGGTCATTTTGCGCGCATACGCATGCACGTGCGTGCGCGTGAAATGAGTGAATTGACTGATATATTTAATATAGCTATTACTTTTACATTTTTTGATGAAATGATTTGAAACTCATCATATAAAGACATATTAGTACTGTAGATAATGTGACACTGTCAAATTAGCACGAACTCACGCGCATGCACATGCGCTTCGCTCTGATTGGCTGAAACAAAAAGCTCAATATCTTTTCTGTTTTTTGAAGAAATGCTATGAAATTTTAAACATAGGCATACTTTAGGATGTTCTACAATATGATATTTAACAATTGTCATGTAAACACGCGCATGCACGTGCACTGCAATCTGATTGGCTCAAACTTTAAATGGCAATAACTCCTTTGTTTTTCAGCCAAACAGTATGGGATTTAGAACATAGACAAACATAATAGACTCCTACAAGGAGGTGTAGTCGTCATGCACATGCATGTACGTGCGTGCACGTGTGCTTTGCTGTGATTGGCTGAAACAAAAATCGCAATTTCTTTTTTAATTTTTGACGAAATGCTTTGAAATTTTAAACATAGTCATGCATTAGGATGTCCAACAATATGATATATAACAGTTGTCGTGAAAACATGCGCATGCACGTGCGCTGCAATCCGATTGGCTTAAACTTTAAATGGCTATAACTCCCTTGTTTTTCAACCAAACAGGAATGGATTTAGAACATAGACAGACATAATAGACTCCAACGAGATGGTATGGTCTTCATGCACGTGCGTGCACGTGTTCTTCACTCTGATTGGCTGAAACAAAAATCTCAATATCTTTTCGGTTTTTTGACGAAATAATACGAAATTCAAAACATAAGCATACAATAGGATGTCCTACAATATGATATATAACAATTGTCATTAAATCACACGCATGCACGTGCGCTGAAATCTGATTGGCTTAAACTTTAAATGGTTATAATTCCCTTGGTTTTCAACGAAATAGGATGGTTTTTAGAATATTGATAGACATAATGGACCCCTACAAGAAGGTATGGTCATCATGCACATGCTTGCACGTGCGTGCACGTGAAATGAGTAAAATTAAAAATATGCTTGAATAAGTGTATTTTTAATACTTCTGGATTTAATGCTTTGATATTAAGTCTATTTGAATATATATACATAGTGTAGAAAAGATGATATGATCATTACCCACACTCGCATGTAATGCTTAAATTTAAATATATTTTGTAGTCTTCTGGGAAAACGTTGTTTAAATCTATATTGCACAAAGTATGTCTTATTTAATAGAGCTTAAGGAAATATGGCACCAAAAGGGAGCTGGGGAGCGTTTGGGGAACATCTGTAACGGTCCCCGTTACAATTAGCCCTAGTTATTATTATTATTATTATTATTTTTCTTCTTCCTGGGAAAATTTTGTCCACGAGTGATCTTGTAAACTATACATCCGACTTAGGTGAAACCTTTTTAGGGTCAGTAGGCATGTTATGTAGAGTTGCCAAACGAAGGTCATTTTGCGCGCACGTGCTTGCAAGAGCGCGCACGTGCAACACGTGAAATGACCAATATAATGTATACTGCCGTAACTTTTCTATTTTTTGATAAATTGTTTTGAAACTCATAATTTAAGGATATATTAGTAGTATAAACAAGATGACTCGGTCAATATGGCAAGATCTCACGCGCATGCACGTGCGCTTCGCTCTGATTGGCTGAAACTAAAGTCTCAATATCTTTCTTGTTTCTTGTCAAAATCATTTAAAATTTTGAACTTAGTCACAAATTATGAAGATCTACAGCATGATTAACAAGAATTTTCATAAAAGCACGTACATGCATGTGTGTTTGCAAGAACACGCGCGTAAAATACTTTTCTCAAACAAAATATTTACTAGTAATCCATACAAGAGTCATTTTATAAGACTGTAGAATTCATTAGAAAATTATTATAATTTAAACATTGCTCTCAATAGGTCAAGATGTATTTTTTTTGCTTGAATTCAGCATAAAATGATATATCTTTGGTTACCATATATGTGGAAATTAATTTTAAAAACTATATCTGGAACAATAATACGCTACCTCAATGCTACTGCGAAGTGAAAATTTATTTGATTGATCTTTTTCTTCTAAATTTTATATAAAGACAGAAAAATTGCGAAGAATGGTAACATGTTATTACGCTATACAAAAGACAGTGAATAAAAAGGGAATTTGAGTCATTCACTGCATCTATAAGATTGTCTGTCTGCATGGGGTGAATATAATGACACTGCTTTTTGGAAAATATAAAGGATACACGAAATATTTTTCAGTCTAGCAGTAAAAATAGTTTAATATTTACAACTCAAAAAGGTGGAAATTTAATAAACAAATGAATGAGTTATAATCCGCACACAATTAAATAAATAGATCTGCCAGTGTAGACCCAGAACTAATGTGTGCGTTGGTGAGAAAGGGGGGGGGGTGATGGTAAAAATCTAAATGGCAGAAACTTACTATTCCTCTGAGCACGACTTAAAATAAATAAATACATAGTTTTTACCTTCCAAGTTTTAGGTGCACAGGCGTAGAGAACACTGTGTATAATGTTTATTCCTAATTTGTAAGACAGTACCGGGGTTCCATACACATTCTCCAACAAAGAACACCTCTAAAGAGGGTACCACGTGATATTTTACGCACGTACTTGTGAAGATATTCTTTTTCTCAAAGTAATCATCCTCATGTTTTAGCAAAATGTTACCACGATCATCAATTGGCTTTGCAAAGTTTTTAAGAAAAAATAATAAATGGATTTATTTTCAATGATCTATACAGTGTGTTTATTGACAATCACTAGACATGGTTGAAGTTTCATTTTTCCCTGTCATCTTTCTGCTTTTCAACATTTTCAACTATTTTCGACACTTGTGTATTTTTGAGCAATACCTATACTTCGTTGAACGAATACTTCCAAGAGCAGCATATTAGCAAACTTCTAATGCAAGAACGCCGCTAAATCAGAGGCAGATCCAGCGCAGGTGCCTCTGGTGTGCGCACCCCCCCCCCCCCAACACACACACATCCCCCTTCGATTTTTTAAAACAGTATTTACTAAACTAAAAACACATCAGGTTTCCTTATTTTGTGTATGTGAGGGTGTGTGTGTTTGTGAATTTTACCCTATGGCAGGATGCCCCTAATTTTTTTTTTATCTTGAATTATTTCTTACATCTATTCAATCGAAATATCACAATTTCATTTAGGGACGGCCTGCCCTGAAAGACTTCTAGGACTTCTAGGACAGTGATATTTTCTAAATATCACTTTTTCGGTCTTTTTTGTGAAGACACCCTATGATGAGCGATGTCGCGGAAACTACTTTTTTACCACTCTTTTTATAACGTATGTCATAATTATTATTAAAACATTGCTGTGACGTCATGCCTTTGTTCTTGCAGTCTAAAAATTTACCTGTAGCCGTCCGATAATAGTAATTACCAGTCTGATAATATATTATCGGACGGCAATGATAACAAAATCGGACAGTATTTAAAAAACAAAAAGGAGAGAGAAATAAATGTTAAATATGTCTAAAACAAAAAAAATGTTAGGAAAAAAAAATTCAGGGAAAGCAATCGCAACGAAATCAAGTTGCGATACAAAATAGCAAATCCATGAACAAATTAAATCGATTTAAACCTTCCTCTAAATTAATACTTCCCACCTTTTAAAAGTAATTTTGATACAGCACTTTGAATAAGCGAATTTAATCCATTTCTGAGAAATAATCGGCAAATCTGTTAATTTTTTAAGGATTGTTTCCGGGTAGTGCACTTTTAAAAACAAGAGAATTTTCCATTCTGTAAATTCAAACTCCAGGATAAGATCCCCATTTTAACTTTCCATCGTGATGGTATCACCAACAAAAAATGAAATCTGTATCAATTTTAATTTATGCACAAAATAAATAAAAATTTTCCAAATCAAAAAGGAAATCATTCACCGCCTGACCCCTGTCCTGCCTAGCTAAACGACTGTCATTGAATGAATGAAATGAAACAAGAGTTCACTCACTGTTTCTACTGTCTCATTTCTTTTGTCTACTTATTAGACAGGTAAAAAACAATTGATGCCTATACTCCCATTGTGTTATTATCGGACTCCTCCAGGTAACTTTTGGACATTTAAATGGCAATGTTTTAAGTAAGATATATGCCTCATACTATTCTATATGTAAAATTATCAGACAGTTTTCGGCCCTAACGGGCCTCAAACAGTCTGATAATTTTACATATAGAACAGTATTCGGCATATATCCATTACTTAAAACATTGCTGTGACGTCAAGCCTTTGTTCTTGCAGTCTAAAAATTTACCTGTAGCCGTCCGATAATAATAATTACCAGTCTGATAATATATTATCGGACGGCAATGATAACAAAATCGGACGGTATTTAAAAAACAAAAAGAAGAGTGAAATTAAGATTAAATATGTCCAGAAACCCCCAATAAAAATGTTAGGAAAAAAATCAGGGAAACCAAACGCAAGGAAATTAAGTTGACCACAATACAAAATAGCAAATCCATGAAAAGAAATCCGAGTTTAAACCTTCCACAACATTAATTAACTCTTTAAAAGAGTTTTTGATTCAGCAATTTGAATAAGCGAATTTAAATCCATTTCTGAAAAAAAAAGATTTTGCAATCTCCTTTTATGTTTGTTCCCCGATGGCCACACCTTCAAAACCTGAGAATTTCCATTATCTAAGCTAAAAATTCAGCTAGGGTAAAAATCCGCATTTTACTTGCCATGGTGATGGTTAAAATATCACCCAAAATTATGTCAGTATCAATGTCAATTTATGCACATCATAAATAAAAATGTCCCCCCCCCCAAAAAAAAAAATCTTTCACCACCGGACCCCTGTCCTGCTACACGAAACGACTGCCATTGAATGAATTGAATTAATGAATTAAGAGTTCACTCACTTTTTTACCGTTCACTCATTTCTTTTGTCTACTTATTAGACAGGTAAAAAACAATTGATGCCTATACTTCCATTGTGTTATTATCGGACTCCTCCAGGTAACTTTTGGACATTTAAATGGCAATGTTTTAAGTAAGATATATGCCTCATACTATTCTATATGTAAAATTATCAGACAGTTTTCGGCCCTAACGGGCCTCAAACAGTCTGATAATTTTACATATAGAACAGTATTCGGCATATATCCATTACATATACATCAAACACAGAACAGAAACATTTCCTCCTTTTTGAGATTTTTCTGATAATAAATTGATAAATTTATTATTTATATATAAAGGCCGGCTGAATATTACAGTATTTCTATATTACATCATCGTCTCAAGCCACGGTCCGGAGTCGATCCGCATGTAGCTCTTCCCAGATGGAAGAGGAGCGTACATTTTGGCCGTGGTTTGCAACGATGATATTACATAATTATGTTGCCTTTTTAACAGGATGCTTATAGACACCCCCAACCCTAAAGCATACACATGGAAAACGAGGCCACATGCAGACTTGGGCTGACATATTTGAAAATCACAATTTTATGAATATAATGGGTCATTTACTAAGAATAATTTTTTAAAAAGCATAATCTACATATTATTGAAATATTAGTGGACATCTCTCTCACTCTCGCGCGCACTCTCTGGAACATGCTGACTACCTTTTAATATTCAGACTAAATGAAAAATATCAATGTCTCACTGAGCAAAATATACCCATAAAAAGATTGAGTAAACATATACATCTGACCTGTAGACATTTACAAGTTAATCGCTCGCGATCTACCCGATGCGCGATAATAATTATGTAACACACAGAATATATATTGAAGCCTATGTAGTAACTATAAATAGTAATAATGTTATTTATTTAAATTTTTCAAAAATTGATATTTTTTGAACATCCAGAGTTATTGATCTACAATCACCACGAGTACAAAAAAGTTCCCAAAAAACTTTGACGTCATTTTCTGTACATTGTGACGTCACGAGAAAATATTGACGACTTGTCAAATGTTGAGAAAAAAACCCAAAGCAAATAGACCTTATGGTTATAACCTGGCCACTTTGGAGGGCTTCTGTTAAACAGTGGTCCACAATAGACATGTAGATGTGGAAAGCAAAGACTATCGCAAAAAATTCCTTCATTTTTTTATGTTTTTAATTGAACTGAGAACTAGGCTATATTAGAATCTGTTTAGCCTACCCTATTTACCACGCGTAAATAATGCATTTATGCTAAAAATGGATTTATGATTGTGTTTACATAATTTACAGTAGCCTTTCTTATGAAAGATTTAATCCTTGCCATGCGAGGTTTTATTAACAAGGAATTATATAAAGGTAAATTTGCTTTCTGCATGCGCAGTTGAGCAAACGACATTCATACATATTTAAATATTTAAATTTACACATGGGGCGCATTCCTCTCGGAGAAAAAAAAACGTTGAAAAATACGCGTAAGATACCAATGTTTGACTTTATACTTGAATTTTTTTCCGATAGGAATGCGCCCCACTTGAAATTTTTAAGTGAATCTGTAAAATCGGTGAAAAATCCCGGAAAAGTCAAAACCCTTATAGGTTTTAGCCGTTACGATGAAGAAGCCAACATCCGGTTTGACTAAAACTACCCACCCCTGCATTGACGAAGTCGAGTAGATACGGAAACCACAAATAGTTTTCAAGAAAATGATGATTTATTTTTTAAGAAATTCACAGGCCGTATATTGTACTTCTGACTTTTGTTCTTACAAGGGCACCCCTCGCGACAGGAACAACGGTAATGGTAATGGTAATGTCCCCATTTCGAGAGAAAAATTCTCAAAAGGGACGTTAAACAGGATACAATCATCTAATAATCAAGAACATTTAGTATTACTTTACAATATAAAAACGTTTTTCCAAAGGTCAAGTTTTATATATAAGAGTTTTCTTGACATTTTTTAACCATAAGACTACTAGTATCTATTTGTTATGGATATCAATATGTATAATGGTTAATTCTGTATCGAAAATATTGTAAGTTATTTTTTGGGTTGTTGCAAAGGCAGACAAAAAATTCTTTTCGGTTTATATCTCTCAGTTTGAAAGAAAATTCTCATTTTTCTTTACCTTTAGGTTTTATTAATAATACATTTCGCATATAATACACAGTGAACTAGTGTTAATTGTAACGGGGACCGTTACAGATGTTCTCCAAACGCTCCTCACCTCCCTTTTGTGCCTTATTCCTACAAGACATTTTTTTAAAAATATGCTCAGTATAGAAGGATTTCACAAAAAAGCTACAATGATATCAACTATATGTCATTCAACGCATTGTACACGCAAGCACGTGCATGAACATGCAAGATGATCATGGCATGTTGTCTAAACCATTAACATATCCATATTTTGTGAGAATCAACTAAAACAAATCTTTAAAATATACATTGTACTGTTTTTTCAAATATATTGGTCATTTTGCGTATTTTGCGCGCACACGTGCATACATGCATTTTATACATTCAATTTTGATAGTACCATAATGTAAGCATCCCTTATATCTAATCATATTCTAAATTTCATCCCGTTTTGTTGAAAACTAAGAAAGTTATAGGCATTTAAAGTTTCAGCCAACCAGACTGCAGCACACGTGCAATGCGCATGTCTTCACGATAATTCTTATATATCATGCTGTAGATCTTCATATGTCAGTATGTTGAAAATTTCAAAGGATTCTATCGAAAAACAAAAAAAAATATATTGAGATTTTAGTTTCAACCAATCAAAGAGAAGTGCACTTGCATGCGCGTGAGATCTTGCTATTTTGACTATATCCTCTTGTCTATGCTTCTAATATATCTCTATATTATGAATTTCAAAGCATTTCTTAAAAATGTTTTAAAGTTATATCTTTGTCAGCTATATTAGACATTTCTCGTGTTGCATGTTCGTGCTCTTGCAAGCACATGTGCATTTGCATGCTTTTATTATAATTCTTATATGTCAAGCTGTAGATCTCCCTAATATAAGGCAGTGTTCAAAATTTCAAAGGATTTTATCACAAAACAAGAAAGATGTTGATACTTTAGTTTCAGACAATCGGAGCGAAGCGCACGTGCATGCGCGAGAAATGTTGCTTTTTAAACCATGTATTCTTGTCTATGCTACTAATATATCCCCATATTATGAGTTTCAAAGCATTTCATCAAAAATTGAAAAAGTAACGTCTATATCAATTATATCTTTGATCATTTCTCATGTTGCAAATGCGCGCTCTTGCAAGCAAATGCGCGCAAAATGACCTTTGTTCGGCAATTCTACATAACATTCTACTAACCCTAAAAAC